>NC_056733.1:218614058-218627349 GCF_019279795.1 Protopterus annectens | reverse complement strand
ATAGAAATCAGACTACCTCATGAAAGAAAGCATCAATTGTAAATCTGTAGCACTACCTCTAAGATTATTAAAGGGTTTTTCAATGCCAAAAAATAAACTCACGAGCTGGGAAATCAACTACATGTTTTGCTAAAGCATTATTAATGTTGTTCTTACCTATATTGCAAACAGGATCATAAATCCTTTCTTTTAAGGCTCTTACCGTCTTCCCTATTTAGAAACTTTTACATTGTTGACAAAGCGTCACATAAACAAGTCCTTTTGACCCACAACTGCAGCGGAACGTTGGACAAATAACACAGGCAAGATAAGACCCTTGAAAGAAAGGATTTATAAACATGCTGATAATATAGGTAAGAACAACATTAATAACCCTTTAGCAAAACATGTAGTTGATTTTCAGACTCATGCGTTTTTATATTTTAGGATTGAAAAATCTTTTAATAATCCTAGAGGTGGTGCTATATAGATACAGTGGATATAAAAAGTTTACATACCCCTGTTAAAATGCCAAGTTTTTGTGATATAAAAAAAAATGAGACCACAGTAAATCATTTCAAAACTTTTTCCCACCTTTAATGTGACCTATAACCTGTACAATTCAATTGAAAAACAACTCTGTTAGGGGAAAAAATATAAAAAATAAAAAATGTACAATATGCTGGTTGCTTAAGTATGCACAACCTTAAATTAATACTTTGTTGCATGTGCACACCCTTAAACTAATACTTTGTTGTGTATGCACACCTTTAAAGTAATACTTTGTTGAAGCACCTTTTGATTTAATTACAGCATTCAGTCATCTTGGGTACACACCTGCTATCAATTAAAGAGAATCTGATTAATCCTAAATAAAGTTCAGCTGTGTCCTAGTAGGATTTTCCTGACATTTACTCAGTTGCCTGCTACAGCAAAAGCCATGGTTCGCAGAGAGCTTACAAAGCATCAAAGGGATGTCTTTGTTGAAAGTTATCCGCCAGCAGAAGAGTACAAAAAAATGTTCACAGCATTGGCAATACCATGGAATACACTGAAGACAGTCGTCAAAAAGTGGAGAAAATATGGGACAGCAGTGACGTTCCAAAGAACTGGACATATCTCCAAAATTGATGAAAAGACCAAATGAAAACTGGTCAGGGAGGCTGCCAAGAGGCCTACAGCAACACTGAAGGAGCTGCAGGGATTTCTGGCAAGTACTAGTTGTGTACTACATGTGACATCAATCTCCTGTATTCTCCAAATGTCTGGACTATGGGGTAGGGTTGCAAGATGGAAGCTTTTTCTTACACAGAAAAACATCCAGGCCCAGCTAAAATTTGCAAAACAATACATCAAGTCTCCCAAAAGCATGTGGGAAAATGTGTTCTGGTCTGAAGAGACTGAGGTTGAACTTTTTGGCCACAATTCCAAAAGGTACGTTTGGCGCAAAAACAACACTTCGCATCACCAAAAGAACACCATCCCCACGGTGAAGCATGGCGGTGGCAGTATCATGCTTTGGGGTTGCTTTTCTTCAGCTGGAACTGGGGCTTTAATCAAGGTGCAGGGAATTATGAACAGCTCGAAATACCAGTCACTTTTGACCCAACATCTTCAGGTGTCTGCTAAAAAGCTGAAGATGAAGAGGAATTATACCTTTCAACATGACAGACCTCAAGCATACATCCAAATCAGCAAAAGAATGGCTTCACCAGAAGAAAATTAAAGTTTTGTAATGGCTTGGCCAGAGCCCAGATGTAAATCCAATAGAAAATCTGTGGGGTGACCTGAAAAGGGCTGTACAAAAGAGATGCCTTCACAATCGGACAGATTTGGAGCGCTTTTGCAAAGAGAGTGGGAAAATAGATGCTAAGTCAAGATGTGCCATGCTGATATACTCCTACCCAGGAAGACTGAATGCTGTAGTTAAATCAAAAGGTGCTTCAACAAAGTACAAGTTTAAGGGTATGCACATTTATGGAACCAGTATAATGTGCTTTTTTTATTTTTTATATTTTTCTCCTAACAGGTTTGTTTTTCAATTGAATTGTACAGGTTATGGGTCACATTAAAGGTGGGAAAAGTTTAGAAATGTTTTATTGTGGTCTCATTTTTTTATATCGCAAAAACCTGGCATTTTAACAGGGGTGTGTAAACTTTTTATATTCACTGTATACAGTTAGTGCTTCGCAAGCTGTTCTGGCAAATTAAAACCAGTTCAGGAGTAACTTCTGGTTTGAACAGAAGTGAGTTCTATAAATTGTTCACTTAAAATAAAAGCTTTAGGATTGTAATGGTTTATTTAACGTATTAAAGTTGTGAGATGACTTTTAAGTGTATTTTTACTATGGTTTTACTATGTGTAATGTGATGTAATTGGAAAAGTTTTTTTTTTTTTTGATTGGGTTTTCGAATTAATGTTCCAGTCACGTGATTGACTGTGTTTATATACATATTTTTTATATACATATCTTTTTACATATATATATATATATATATATATTTTTTTTTATACTTTTGTATGTTGTTTACATATTTTTTATGTTTATGTATATTTTGATTTCTGTGCAGTATTGTTTTATTTAAAATGTTTTTATTTGTTACCTAGCAACGAGGAATGCATTTATACTGATTGGCTACAGCTGATTGTGGAGGCAATTGAATGTATTTAAACTCTTTGTTCCATACCAGAGGTATACCCCTCATTGGTAAGATCTGACCATAAATTAATCTCACTGGACATCTTTATCCCGTCCCCACCCCCAGCCAAGGAAACCACGGTGAAGAACTTCTCAAAAGCAAACTTCACACTTCTCAAAGCTGAGATGGAATCCTTCAAAGCCCCTGGGCCAGTGGAAAATAAGGCCCAAACCGCAGAATCCTTTACAAACGCATTCTGTGGACACCTACAGGAATGCATGGATCGTGCTATCCCAAATAAAACCAAGACTCACTCCTCCAAAGGCAGGAGACCTGTCTGGTGGACCCCAGCCATAAATAAGCTATACAACAGAAGGAGGAAGCTGCTACATGATAGAGCAAAATCCCAAAAAGGGAAGGCATCTCTGATCAGTACTAGCAAGAAACTACGATCCCTCATAAAATCATCTAAGGCCAGCTTCGAAAGAAAAATTGCACAAGATGCTAAAGATAATCACAAGACCTTCTTTAGTTATGTCAGGAACCTGGGTGGCAACTCCCAGATATGCTCTTGTTAGTGCAAAATGACAAAAATTACACTGAACCCACAGACATTGCCAACATCCTGGCAGACCGGTTCAGTGCAAACTTCTCCCGCCCTTCTATCCCAACAGACTGTAGCCTCCCTGACATCACAGATGCACAGGTGAGAGCTGCCCTCTCCAAAGCAAAAAAGACAGCATCAATGGGACTGGACGGTGTCTCGGGCTGCATCTTACACGAGCTCCAAGAAGAACTGAACCCTCACATAGTCACTGTTCAATCTCAGCCTTACTACAGGATATGTACCCAAGGAATGGGGTACAGCAACAGTGGTCCCATTCCACAAAGGTGGTGCCACAGTGGACCCCGGAAACTATCGCCCTATAAGCCTGACTAGCCTGGTTTGCAAAGCTATGGAGCGTATCATCATGGAACTCATAAACAAAGACATTGGGAACCTCCAAACACTGGATCCTACCCAATTCGGCTTTGTTAAGGGCAGATCTTGCCTCTTGAATCTGGTCAACTTCTTTGAAACAGTCACCAAGGCCATAGATGAAGGGAAGGTAGTCCACACAGCCTACCGGGACCTCGCAAAAGCCTTCGACACAATACCCCACTCGGGCATCATAAATAAGCTCACCAGCTTAAATATGAACCCCTATGTCACAAACTGGCTCAGGGATAGAACCCACATGGTCAGAATTGCAGGTGCCATGTCAGACTCTAAACCAGTTACAAGTGGCGTCCCACAAGGCTCAGTCCTGGGACCTCTCTTGTTCGGTATATATTTCTCTGAGGTACAGGCTAACATGGGAGGACTATGGCTGACCAAGTTCGCAGATGACTGCAAACTGGGTGCCATAATCGACTCGCCGACTGACAAAAGCATCCTCCAAAAGGGTCTCATAGAGACAGACAACTGGTGCCAGAGCCATGGCCTAAAGCTAAATGCCAAAATGTGCATAGTCATCCCCTTGCCACATAGGTGGTAATCCATTAAGTACGGAAGAAGTAATTAGGGATTTGGGGACCCAAGTAGATAGCAATCTCTCCTTTGACAATCACGTTGCCAAAGTGGTTAGAAAGACCTTCTATATAGCCCAACTTATCACGAAAGGGTTCACATCTAGATCAAGAGAGGTCATTGTGCCCCTCTACTCATCAGGCCCATAATTGAATACAATGCCCCATTTGGGATGTACCTTACCTGTCACCTGCAGCAACTGGAAAGACCCCAAAAGTACCTCACCAAGAGGATCAAGGGACTCAAACAGATGCCCTACGCAGTTAGGCTAAAGAAACTCCAGCTCTACTCAATTGCTTACCGCCTACTCAGAGGCGATCTGTGCCTGACGTATAAAGCCATGTCCAAACCAGAATTAATGGACATGCTCCACCTCAGGAAATCCAAATCCCTTAGAGTTACACGCTCTAGGGACTTAAACCTCAGCACAGAAATAAATAGGATATGCTGGAGGGACAGATTCATATCTCAGAGGCTCCGCTCACTCTGGAATAAAATCCCAGTCCATGTTGGGCAGAGCCCCACAATGACCCTCTTCAAGAGAAATCTTGACGAGTGGATGGGAGATCGTAGGTTTACCCCTGGGATCTCTTCTGTGTCCCTACTAGACAGAGGCACAGTAAACTAACCTTAAAAGGGCTATCTTTTGTGACCTACTATACAGAGGCACAGTCAACTAATCTAAAAGGGTGAATAAAATGCAGTGAGATGTGTAGCCACAATGTGTTTCTTTTCCCAATGGCGTAAATATTCAATCAGCAAACACGATATAAAACCAAGACCAGTTTAATCTAAAAGGGTGGCGAAAGCCAAACACACTCTGGCTAGGCTTATAAATGCCCTAGGGCAGATAACCTAGTATCAACCTATGAACCTATAAACTGTGATGTTTTTTAATGTATGATCTGATGAAGCAGATAGGATTTGCAAAAGTGCTCATCTTTGAATAAAACTGTGTTTTAAATAGCGGAGCCGTTATTTACTTTAAACAGCTTTACAGTTATAAGAGTGCTTGCCATGTTCTGCTTGGCATGTTTTTCTTTGTTCATGATTTTGTAGTCTATGTTTAATAATAAAATAGGTCTGTATGAGGAGACTAACTTATTTTCTTGTCCTTGTTTAAGTATATGTAAGATTGCAGTAAATGTCCATGAGGAAGGAATTATTTTGTCTCCCAGAATTATCCTGAAAACGTCACTCAGTCATTCTAAAGTATTTAACCGAAACAGACTAATTCCATATTTAAACCATCTAACCCTGGAGCTTTACCATTTTTACGTTTTTAATAGCTTTTTTAACTTCTGTCAGGGTAATAGGCTTACTCAACTGAGTTTTTTTTTTTTTTTTTTACAAGAAACATCTTTATTGAATGATCACTTATGACATAGGCAATCATACATTTATATAAATGAAAGCAAACCATGTTGACATAATCCCAGCTGCAAGCATTTTACATTACAAACCATACTGACGTAATCCTAGTTGCAAACATTATACATCACTTATAATCTACCCAATCATTGTCAAACATTAAATAGCTCATTCAAGTCCTGCCTTCTTTTAAACCTCATTCCTCCCATTTATGTGTTGTTCCCACAAGTCCCATTTTTTTCATATGCAATTTGCTCCTCCCCTTTTTTGTAGATCCCAATTCCAGTTTTTATATTTGTTACTGGATTCAGTACTTCTAGTACAGTTGGTTTAGACTTTGATTTGCATTTTCTAGTAATTGTTTTTTGACAGCCACCATAATTAGACTCAGCAAGGCCTTACAATATCTAGGCAATCCCAATTCTGTATCATAGCTCAGAATAATCATTTCCTTAGTTATACCAATTTGCTCACCTAATATCTCCGACACAGCAGTCTGCAGAGAATAGTCCATCTGCCAACTCATTACACTTTTTGAAACATGTTCCCAATTACCTCTTTCTTCCCCATCATACCTCCAGTATTTGCTGTCTACCTGAGGAAGAACTCACTGGAATCTGCTTGGTGTATAAAAATATGTATATAAACATTTCCAAGCAAAAATCCTAAATTTTCTAGATTTTGTTTCATGTATGGGAGACATACTTGTATCCTGCAGTATTTCTTTGTTAATTGCTTATTGAGTCTCTATTCCCAATCCTTTCTAACCTCATCTGATTGATTTTTATAGTTGTACAGAATTTTATGTACTGTACTAATTATTCCTTTTTAATGGCAGCTTCTGTTCTAGAGTCTATTTAAAATGCTGCCAGTGCTGGTCTTTTATTTAGGACCCCCCTGTTTATTTTTTGTATCTATTCTCCGATATCAGTCCTTGATATGGAAGGCAATCTCTAAACTGCAGTCCAAATAAACTCTGGCATCTCTCCATTCTGTTACCTCTCCCTCTCTAGTTATTTGCTCACCATACCTTTGTTTCTTTGTCATTTTTTTCCAATAAATTCCAGTCCCTAATTGCAGTCATCCCTATCTGCAGAATCTCCTTTCTCCATTCCCGTATTGGCTTAGTTCTTAAAATACTTTCTGCTTCTTTATGAATATTCTGTATGATTATTGTTATTCTCCTTAAGATCAGCATTTAAAATCCCAGTCTCTCCCTGTTTCTTGAGCCCCACTCCCCTGTTTTCATTATCATCCCTTTCCACTTTGAATTAGGCTTCTGCTTTTGATATACATAGGAGCCTTAACTATATAGCTCTGAAATACCCCTTCAAATTCAGTAATCCCAATCCACATTGTACTTTTGGAAGAATCAGCTTATCGCACTTGACTCTTGCTGGCTTCTCCTCCCAGATGAAATTCTTCAGTTTAATTGCTATCCACAACTTTTCCTCTGGTTGATAAAAATATGCCTGACCTGGGTGTAAGACTAAAAAGAATAAAAAAACATTTTAACTGCTTGTATCTTAGTATCTGTATCCATATAACAGAGCTTCCAGTTTCTCAATTTTGGTATTATCTTTTGTTTAGTCTCTTCCCACATATTCTTAGCTGCCACAACGGAATAATTTTTAATCTATACTCCTAAGCACTAAATTTTATCATGTCCTGGATATTGATGAACCAATTTTGTGTGGGTACATAATTTACAGCTATTGCCTTTGTTTTAGTTTCATTCATTTTTATCCAGGAAAGATCTGAAACTATCTCAGAATGTTCCACAACACTGTAATGTCCTTTTCTGGTTTTGTCGGGTATAAAATAATATCATCTGCAAATAGAGACATTTTTTTACTACCATGCCAATTATGTCATTGAATCTGAGTCCCTTATTTTCTTTGCCAGTGGTTGCAAATATAACACAAATAAAGGGGAAAGAGGACACCCTTGCCTGTTTCCTCTGCTGAAACACAAATTATAAGATGAGACCCGACCCACTTTTATTTTTGCCTCTAATCCTCATATATCCTCCTAACTAGCCTTATAATTTTATCAGGTAATGAAGATGCTTCCATTGCCATGCTCATAAAGTCCCAGCTTACTCTGTCAAATGCTTTCTCTCTATCAAGTCGCACCAGTAACCGTGGTATTTTCTTACATTCTGCTTCCCTCTGGATCATTAACGTTCTGTTAATGTCAAATGTTTGCCTCCCCTCCACAAAACCTCATTGATCCATATCTATCAATTTTGACATCACTTTTGCAATTTTCAATTTTATCAAATTTTATCAATTTTCTTAGAGAAACGTCTCAGATGTATTGTTAACATGTCTCCGATCATTTTAAAAGACACAGAGCAGTTTTTAAGTGATTTGTTTCAATTTGCTAAACAAGTAAATTCCAATGATAGTTTTCTGTTTGTAACCTTAGATGTGGTCTCGCTGTTCACTGTAATCCCCAATAATACAGGCATAGAATATGTTAGAAAATTATTAGTAGATTCTTGGGAATTTGACAGCAGTGACATATATTTGGTAGAGACTTTATTGAATTTAGTACTTGAAAATAATATTTTTGTCTTCAGAGACACAATATACTGGCAAAAGAATGGTGTAGCCATGGGGAGTTCATGCTCTAACAGTTATGCCAATGCTGTTATGTCAGTATGGGAATCGCAATATTTGACAAGAGGTCCCTTTAAAGATTTAATATTGTTTTACAAAAGGTTTGTGGATGACCTCTTTATTTTATGGAAGGGAACAAACAAACAATTATCAGAATTTATGAAGTACGTTAACAGCTCGTTTGATTTTTTACGGTTTACTCTGAATTATTCAGCACAAGGTATACATTTTTAGATGTATTTGTCAGTAGGGATGATATGGGTGAGATAAGTACTAGTTTATATAGGAAGAATTGTCATGCCAATCAGTTACTGAATAGGAAGAGCATGCACTCCAATTTTATATTTAAAAATGTTGCCAGAAATCCAATTCTTTAGAACCTCGAGACTGAATGTGAAGAATGATGAGCATGAACAGCAAAGGAAGAGAACAGAATTAGAATTGTTAGAGAGAGGTTATGAGATGAGTATGATTAAGAACAACTCTTCAGCGGTTGATTCTATGAGAGACACGAGTGCTAAACCTTATTTTTCAGAGAGACTTACTGGTGGAAGATGTTTGATGAATCACAAAGTAAGGATGTGTCTCAGTTATACTAGGGATGTCAGTATGTATACTGAGATTATAAATGAACATTGGAACATTTTAATGACAGATAACCAAATTAAGGATATAGTAGGTACAAGACCACAATGTTTGTTTAAGAATAAAAGGTCTCTCAGGTATAGATTATGTAATAGTAAACTAACAAACTACACAGTATTAGATCCAGGCACTAAACCATGTGGTAAATGTTGGTACTGTGACTTTATTTGTAAGAACAGTACATTTAAACATCAAGATACCAGTGAGATTTTTTATATTAAAGTAGATCCTACTTGTGATACTTCACATGTTGTCTACCTTGGAAGCTGTTCCCAGTGTAATAAATTTTATGTAGGCAAAACTGACTGTACATTAAAAGAGAGAATTAGGGAACATTTATATCACATTAAGAAAAAAAGTGATATTAATGCTCTTGCTAAACATGTTATTAACACAGATGAACAACACATTTTTAAATTTTTAATGTTGGGTATAACTCACACTAATATAAGAAGAGGGAATATTCAACATAGGGCAGAAGAACTAGAAGCAAATTGGATCGTGAGACTCAGAGCTAATTTTGGGCATAGTCTCAATGACTGTGTACCCATTAAACCAGTTCTTTATAGGAAAGCTCTTCGTAAATAAGTATAGACATTTTTACACATTTTTATAAAAACACAAGTATGCATACTTTTAAAATCTGGTTATCTGTTTAGTAACATATATTTTTTATATATATATATTTTATTGTATACTAAATTTGTTTATTATGTATGTATGGCTTTAAATTTAGTAATCATGTGATCATTCATAGGTATACAAATGGTGTTTTAGTAGTTTGTTTGAACACCTGATGAAGCAATAAGTGAAAAGCGTTTGTGTGACTATTAAAGCTGAGCTGCAAACAGATACTTCGCTAGGATTTCTTTTTTCACTTTACCAGCTTGTGACCTTTTGTATATGTGGATACTGGAGCCATACCTTTGCTATTTTGGTTTGTTTTTGATATACTTTTATGTTGCAAAGGTATTTGGTGTATGCTTGGTGTTTTTGTCTTTGTATTTCACTTTATAATCACAGTTGAGGTTTGAAATAGGTTTTTATGAAGCTGGATCTGATGGATCTTTACCCTCTTTAGGTATTCTAGCTGCCATCAGTTTCTTCCAGGATGTTGGTATTTGTCCTCCTCTTAAATGCTGTTAAATCCAGATCTTTATCAGTTTTTCTCCTAGCTTCCAAACCTCCACAGGAATACCCTCTATTTCTGGGGACTTTCCTGTAGATTGGTTATACATCCAAAGGAACAGCACGTAGGTAAACCAGGCAGGATACAAAATGCAAAACAGTAGTAAAAAATCCATAGCCTGGAAACACTGAGGTAAAATGCAGCATTTATTCCAAACAGGAAAAAAATTCACAAAGCTATTGGGATCAACCCTTCATCAGTGTGATTTTTTTCCTGTTTGGAATAATCGCTGCATTTTACTCAGCCTTTCCATGTTTTGGATTTTTTTACTACTGATTGCATACATCACCATTTTTATCTCAACTCGTCCTACCATGACTGTTAGTAATTGAGCCTCCTCTCCTTCTAGCCTTGCCTTATTTAATTCTTCTGTAAACATTTACATTTGTACCTTTTCTTGATCTCCATATTTCTCTGCTTTATACAGACTTTCATAGAATTTTAGAAATACTTCTAATATTTTGCAGGATCCCTTATCTTCCGTGTCAAAGGCTATCTAAGCTTGGTGACAGTCCTTTCTGTTGCCTGAGTCATTGTGCTAAAAGTTTTTGTGCTCTAGAGTAATTATTAAAAAGTTGCTTAACAGCAGTGTTTCTAAACTCTTGCATATTATCAAGGTAATCCTTTATTTTCTGTTTAGCTTTCTGCAGTTGCTAATCTTTTTCTGAGATTCCCCCCTTTCTGCAATATTTTAACATTTGTCAGTCCCTGTAAGTAATTTGTGTTACTTCTTAACCATATCTTCCTTTCTTTTATTTCCACCCGATTTTTAAACTCCGCTTTAATTTTATCCCACTCCCTAGCTGTATTTTCAGAAGAAATTTCTGTCTTCTCTAATAGCTCCTGAATAATTTTCCACTACCCATTCCTTAAATTTTTTCAAGCAGATAGGATGGAAAGCACCAGTGTCATTTCTTTATTTCATTACCCTGTGTTTTTATTTTAGTTATTGTTGCCACATGATATGAAATAGTTATTGGGCGCATACCAAGACTCTCAATGAAATGCACATGTTCCTGTGAAATGTAAATTCTGTCTAGCCTAGCCCAGTTTTTGTATCTTGGAGAATAATATGTAAATACACTCCGAACTCCTAGTACTGAATTCACATCTGCCATGCCAAATATTTTCATAAATTTCTTCAAAAGTCTCCTCTCCTTTTTTATACTCTACCTTTTTGGCCCCCAGACACATCTTGATTGCTGCAAATCAAATTCCATTCTCCACCTATAAGTAATATTCCTTGCTGAAAGCTGATTATTTCTCCCAGAATTTCGTTAAACTCCATAACAGCAGTTTTATGTGGAATATAAATATATGTCAGTGTAATCCTCCTCCCTTGCCAGTAGCCCATTCTTTTCTATCACTATTGGAGCTTTTGTTGCAATTAATATAGGTACTCCTTTTTCCCAAGTATTCTGCTGCATAACCATCCCGAAAACCTTTATTTATCAAATTCACTTGTTTAGTTCCTTCCAAGTGTGTCTCTTGTAGCATAGCTGTTTCTGCTCTACATTTTTAATATAGTTCACAGCTCTTTCTTTTTTGTATTTATTTTTGAGACCATTGGCATTTAAAGAAATTACAGAAAGCATCATTGTATTAAAAAGTTATTCCCAATCCCACCTTTTATGTATAACATTTTATTTGTTAAATATCTAGTTCCAGCTTTTGTGTTGCATGCATTCAGTGTTTGGCAGGTTGACCTTTTTTACAGTTGTTTCTTGTCATATCCATTTGTGTCTGTCATATCTTACATAACATTTTCTTTTATTGAAAGCCCTCAAATAAAAAAAGCATGCATACCTTCAGTATCCCCTAAAACCTATAAACTTAATATTAACACACAAACCTTTGTACATCTTCAAATAATGACTTTTCCCCTTCCTATTAAGAACAAATGCCCCAAACTGCCAACCACACATATAGACTTGAGTTAACCTAAAAGAAAGGTTATCCATGCTAAGACGCAGGGTGCAGCCTGTGCTTCTGTTAAGTGCTGTCTGGTTTTGTCTTATCTTTATAGCTCTCCCAGCTGGAAAAACAGCTGAATGCTTTCAGAGAACAATATCCCCTACCTAATATATCTGTATCCATTTATAGCCAGTTTCTCTTTAGCATATTGTCTCCATGGAGACATGAGGACCAGATACAGAATTACTACTAAGCATGCATTTATTTGCTAGAAAAATGCTTTATAATAATCAGTATTCTTTTTCATTTACTTGCTTTCTCTTATAACTTACTAGATCAAGCTAATCCAGTCATTCCCCCATGCAAGAATAAGAAAAAATACATTACTTTTTCTTTTAACCAGACTTTAACACTGCAGTGCCTACATTTCTGAAACCTGAAAAAGGAGACAGAGAGAATATAGAAATAAAAAAATTGGAGCACCTGGTTGCATTAGTATCCTCGTTACTCTTAAAGACAACTGAGAAAACTTTGCTTTATAACATGCAAAGAAAGTTATACACTATAAAAATAGTAGTATTAAGAAAAACATTTTGTTTTGCTTAGTTAACTTTCTCCTTCCACTTCTCCTGTAAGTATTTTTCTGAACATTAATGAAATGAAGTAGGGTATATACTTTAGAGTCCCCGACACGTCCCAAAAAGTCCAATATTTCTAGATATTCTTGTTCTGTCATATTTCACAAATATAATTATTGCTTTGTAATCCCGTATTTGTCAGTTTCCAAGTTGCTGGTTTTATTCCTGTTCATCTCCATCTCCCACATCCTGTGTCTGCTTCATTTCCAACGTACTATTGATTCTTCTACTCCGCTCTTCTGCTCCCCTTCGTTTTCTCCAGCATTTTCCTTTGAAACATTGGAAAGGGTTTCACTGTCAGTCTGTCATCTTTATTACCAGAAGAACAAGAAGCAGAATCAACTTCTGTTTCACAGCTCAGTTTTTGTTGGACAAACTTTTATATTTCTTCCTTAGGATGTACTTCATCAAAAAATGATGTCCTGCCAGAGAAGAATGTTTTGAAGATAGCTGGGTACAGCAATCTGAATCTCACTCCTGCTTCTCAACATACCCTGAATAGTGGAATAAATTTACTCCTGTTCTGTCTGGTGTACAATAAGTAATCATTCTCCACAAACACTCTGCTGTGTCCCAGTTTATTACTTTGTCCTTCTGCCACAATTTTGTCAGAATCTACTCCTCCTGCTGGTAGGATTGCATATTTACTAATAAATGTCTAGGTTGCTTTCTCATGGCCAGGTTTGGAGCATGCACACAATGTGCCCTTTCAGTTAACAAC
>NC_056733.1:218534058-218611558 GCF_019279795.1 Protopterus annectens | reverse complement strand
GGAAGGAAAATAAAATCACCAGCACTTTAATACTTCCAATTAGCATATTACTTAGATCTGACATTCAGTTAACCCAGCAGTGCACATATTAAGTGAAGTTGAATAAATAAAATAAAATTCTTAACTTGTATACCTTTAAAATTACCACTTTTATTGTTTATAATACAATGACATTTTATTACAGAAAGTATTTAACATTTAGAAACACACTTATAGGTTTACTTAAATTAAGTCTTTCACTGTAAATATAGTAAAACAGTAAAACTAACCCTTTATATTCCTCCTCATGAAAAATTACTCAATCTGTTGATATTAAATGTTCCCTCATACAATAATGCCAGGTTTATTTTTCTCAAAAACCAACAGAAACCTATTCAGAGGTTTCATTACATGAAGTGAATTTTATAACCTAACCAATTGAGTGATATATCTTTGGAAAAATGAATAGACATATAACTCTATAACTATGTGAAGTTATAACACTTTCTAAGGGCCAAGGTGGTGGTGCTGCGGTAGCGTTGTTGCCTCACAGCAAGACGTTTTCCCGTTCGATTCTCAACTAGAGCATCTGTTGTGGAGACATCCGTGAATGGGCGTACCTTCGTTGAAGGTTGTGCGTTAGGGCCGGCAACTCGGCACGTAAAAATTAACTGCCAATCATTAGCGGACCGGAGTTCCGCTGTGGCGTCCCCTAACTGGGAAAAGCCGAAAGAAACAACAACTCCTCCTATAATTTTGGAGTGCCAAAAATACATAAATCTCTAGAACCCACCCCCATGTGTCCAATTGTAGACAGATGAAATTCAATAACCTCAGCATGTGCTAAGTATATAGATTAAGAGTTTAAGCAGGTTGTGATGTAATGATTCTTTTGGGGGGGTGATGTTTTCTTATTGTCTGCCGACACATACAGATGCTCCTAAACTGCAACCAAGACAAGAGCATAAATAAGTAGACTTACCAGTGCACATTGTGCAGTAGCTTTGGGATGAGGAGGTAGAACACGTTTGCAGTTGCAGTAAATCAGCATCTGAGATTTAAGTCATTTTTTTTTTTGGCCACTTGCAGCAAAAGTTAATTTTTTTGAGAAATATATACATCTGTCTTCATAGTCTATAAACTAGTCAGTGATTCATAAGGTTGGCAGACTGAAGGAAATGTGGCATGCAAGTATAAGAAATGGTACTGTAGAAGAAGCAGATGCAGATGGAGTTTACATTTGAACTTCACATACTTGCTTCCTTGATTAAGCAATAAATAGAGCTGATCACTTCTGCTAAACACTGACTACTCGTGTAGTAATATTTGTAGATCAATTGTTGATTGTGAATGCAAAAGAGGAGCTGCTTTCTGTCGAATTGTGAGAGAAAATTTTTGTGGTGGTGTTGGTGTATTAGTGTAGGGTTCCTCTGTGATGTTTAGCTTTATTGTTTCTTAGAGTTTTTCTCTGTTGATGAAAGTGGAATTCAAATGTGCTTTTCATTTGTACTCCAGAAAGAGTCTGAAATAAAACTGTGTGTATTAGTGTAACTTAAATTTCACCTTCAAACCATACCTCTCAAACTCTTAGTGTAGTGTAAGAATTCTGGGCAAAGCCAAAAATAATGGTGGGGCAATAGTCCAAAAATGGGGAAATGTTTTATGTATTGCACTCTGTCAGCTTTCTGAGTTTGTAAGGGGGTTTTTCCCTTATCGATTATTTTTTGTGAAGGATGTAAAGTATAAAACTCAAATGCTTCTCATAATTTAATGACTTTAATCCTCATTGATTTACAAAAAAAACTCAAATTTTATTGAGGAACAGACCAAAAATATGAGGCAAACATCTGGGTATTCTGAGAAAAACTGGAAAGTTGTGGTATGCTTTTAAGCCCATTTATGTTTTTATATATAGTTTTACTATAAATCTGCAGTATTAAGAATACTTTTCTGTATTGTAGGATGCAGTTTCTGGAATATTTTATACACTGTTATGCAGGGATTTGTGTTTCTGTCTAAAGTTATGAAAACTGCACAACAGAGAATTTTTATCTGTAAACTTAGGCTATTTCACATAAATTCTAGGGTCACAGTTTCGGGTGCATCTCTGATCAGTTATGGTAGAGTGTTACTAGAAACTTGACAAAAGTTATGACAGAGAAGATGCTGAAATGAATGCAGCTTCTTGTCTAAGCTGCATGTTTTTGTTTTGTATGATAGAGTATTTATGTGCTTCTTTTATCTGGTGTTTGTTTCATATCTGTCAGTTATAGGACTAGACAGCTTCTCCTTTTTTATCAGTATTAATCATATGCCCCTCTTAAATGTGACATACTTAAGCAGTATGTCATGTGATTGGCATAGGCACAAAAAACAAATCATGACCACTGTACAGTAAAAAAAAATATATCACAGGTGCTATTTATCCTCCACTGTTAAGCATGGAAACTTAAATGTAGTAACATATTAAAATAAAACACAGAATTACATATGCATACAAATATCTCAAATATACATATCAAAGTTCAGAGCACAGAGGTTCTCACATACACAGGTGGATACATGCACACTTCATTTGTAAACGAGTCTCTTCCTTTACAAACACAAAGTAATGTAACTGCAGTAAACAGGTGATGTTAAGTTGTCTATCTCGCCTTCATTCTTGCTGGATGGGTTCGGAGCCGACCTCGGCTCCGACTCGGCCACTCTAAAAGCTCGAGAGTTGGTTCCACCGGCTCGAGGCTCCCCTTATATCCCACAATGCTAGGCGAGAGTTACCTCAGATCTCGTTTGCCGCTACAGCTTCGAGGTTGGTTGCTTCTACCGGTTCCTGGTGAGTGTTAGCTTTTTATACAAAAAGTTACTCTTTTTTTCCCCTTTTAACTTTAATTCTTCCTAAATTAGTGTAGGATATAGATCTTTATCCCGACCCTATTTTTTCCCCTTTTCTTTATTAAAATAACTTTTGGTTTTTCCCTTGGCCCTTTGGCCTCCCTTCCCTAGGGTGTGTTTGTGTAGTTGCTTCAACTTTTTGTACTTCACTATTAGTATTTTACTAAAATTGTTATTATTTTAGTATTAATAATTTTTCTGACAGGGTATAACTGTGTGTTTGGGTGTGTGTTAGTGTACACCTGTCAGTTAGGAAAATGTCAAAGGAAGCAAAGGTCTTGATTCAAGAAGTGTGATGCGTGCTGTCAGAAAATGTCTCTGACAGACGCTCACACTTCTTGTGTCTATTGTCTGGGGCCTTTGCACCTGCAGGACTCCTGTGCTGTGTGCCATGGCTTCAGCCCCAGGGTCCTGCAGGAGAGAAAAACAAGTTGATTCTGAGAGGCTTGTTAAAACCAGAGGATTCCCTGTCAGTTTCAACAGGGAAGCCCTCTAAGGCATCGAGGTCTTCGGCTCCGGCTTCTGAGCCGAGACCTCAGGTTGTTCAACCTTTGCCTTTATCGGCTCCGGCTGGAGCCGATAAGACTCAGTCCACAGTTTCTGTGGCTTCCTCGGCTCCGACAGGGAGCCGAGGTTATCGAGGTACCCGTGTCGGCTCCGACAAGATCTTCGGAGCCGACAACCAGAAAGAGGTCTAGGTCACCTTCTCTTGGCTCCGTTCATTCGGCTCCAGGATCTCCCCTGCTGTCTGAACGGAGCCAAAGGTCTCATTCCTCTAGGTCATCGAGGCTTTCCGATCATGACCTTCAGAGGGTGGTGAGTCGACTACTTAAGTCCGAGGCACTAGCCCAGATGCTTCAGAGCCCGACTCATCAGTCGGTGCCTGCCCCGGTCCATCAACTCTTTCCTCCTTCGACTCTTTTGAGTTCGGAGCCGGGTCGTGTCGGAACCGAGACTGTGGTCACTTCGGAGCCGAGACAATTGTCTTCGGCTCCGTCTTCTTCCGTGGAGGAATCTCGGCGCCGGACCTCCCTCGTCGGCTCCGAGGGGGTGAGTGGCATCGGACCCTTGTCCGACCCCCCTCTCCCTCTCGGTGCTTCGGCGCTGGTGAGTTCGGCTCCGACATCGGCCTCGGAGCCATCACTGTCGGTGCCGAGGGGGGTCCTTAGCTCCTCGGAGCGGGGACCTCTGGCTCTGCCTGACAGGGGTGCATTCGAGGTCATGCGGAGTGTGTTAGAGCCTGGCACTACTCCACAGTCGGCTCCGTCAGCCCCTCCCTCTATGCTGCCTCAGGGTAAGTCGACTCACTCCCTCATCCCGGACCGCAGAGAGCCAGCTCCTCAGGAGCCCCTTTGGGATTTCATCCTCTTCCGAGGCCTCTCCTGATTTGGCAGAAGAGCCCCTCGGAAGAGGAAGTGCAAGAGGAAGCACATTGACTCACCTGAGTCTATCACGCCGGACACAGATCTGGATGATTCTGAGGGTTCCCCGTTCCCCTTCTGAAGATGTCTCATTTGCAGACATTCTGGAGATCCTTAAACAGAGGGGAAATTGGCCAGCCCTCAACCCTTCGGAGGACGAATCTGTGTATCTTGAGGCGTTTGGCTCTCGCCCTTCCACCTCCTGGGTGTCCCCCTTCGACCCCTCATGCAGGTGGTTGCTAAGAAGGCATGGACGGCTCCTGATTCAGTGGACCCCACTCCCAGGAGACCCTCCAAATTCATCACAGCTCCATCAGACAAGCAATTTTTATCAAAAGGAGTTTCTGTGGATGCTATGGTGGTAGCTGCCGCCACAAAGAAGGAACTGGCTGATCCTTCAGTGCCTGTCCATCCACCTAACAAGGAATCTAGGTCCATGGATAGGTACGGAAGCGGATGTTCTCCTCAGCGACATTTACCATGCTCGCTGAATTACCTGTGCCATTTCACTCGCCTTCAAAGGGACTTGATCAAGGAAGCGAGTGAAATGTTGAAGGACCCTACAGCTGCGGGTTTCCAAGAGAAAATGAACACGCAGCTGGCTATCCTTAATTCCATTTCCAACTCCTCCATGCGCCTCCTCTCTTATGCGGCCGATGGAGCGAGCAGAGCCGCAGGAACAGGGGTAGCCTTACGTAGGCACGCCTGGATGCGGCTATGCAACTTTGCGGAACCTTTCAAGACGTCTTTCACGAACTCCCTTTGATGGATCATCTCTTTTGGTCCTCAAGTGAAAGAAACCCTGACTAGGTGCGAGACTGATGGCAAGACCCTTTCTGCCGCCGGAGTCCGTTTTGACTCCTTCTAGGCCTTACCCCAAAGGCCAGAAGGGTGGAAAGATGTGGTTCCGTAAACAATCTCAAGGGACTTCGCCTGACGACAGAGTCGTTTTCCTACCAGAGGCAGAGGTGGGAATAACAATGGTAGACGTCGCCCTAGGGGCAGGGGGGTCCGCAGAACCAGGGCAATCGGGAAGCCTTTCCTGACAAGCCCTTTCAGCATCCCTGAGGTGTTGCCCGACTGCCCCTCTTCGGAGGCAGTCCGGGGAAGATTGTCACTGTACCCAGAAGCCTGGCTATCCCTGACTCAAGACAAATGGGTACAGTCCATCATTTCCGAAGGCTATTCTATCCCCTTTCTTCGTTTTCCAAATCAGTCAAAAAAATCCCTTCCAGATGTTCCACCCGCTCAAAGGGATATAGCAGCTTTGGAAATTTCAAAACTGCTTGCAAAAAGAGCAATTCAGCCAGTGTCAGCAGACCAACAAGGATCCGGAATCTACTCAAGGTTCTTTTTAGTTCAAGAGAAAACAGGGGACTGGAGACCAATTTTGGATCTCAGTATCTTGAACAGATCAGTCAAGAAAACAAGATTTCGGATGGTCACGCTGCAATCCATTCTTCCCCTATTGGGAAAAGGAAACTGGATGTGCTCTATAGACCTTCAGGATGCGTACTATCACATAAAAATGAACAGACGCTCCAGAAGATTCCTCCGCTTCAGGCTGGGAACCAGTCATTTTCAATTCAGGGCCCTGCCCTTTGGTCTCACCACTGCCCCCCGGGTGCTTACCAAATGCATGGCAGTGGTAGCTTCTCACCTGAGACGACAAGGATTCCAGGTGTTTCCATATTTGGACGACTGGCTTCTCACAGCTCCCACCAAGCATCTCCTTCTGATGGCCAGAGATTATACTTTTCACGTTTGTCAAAAACTGGGTATTTCAATAAATTGCGAAAAGTCTGTTTTGTCGCCTTGTCGTACTATTACCTACATAGGCGCAAATTTAGATACTATAAACATGTCTGCAACGCTAATGAACCAAAGGATATCAGACATTCACAAATTGGTGTCACTTCTCAACAACAACAGAGCCAAAGCCAGGTTAGTTCTAAAGGTGTTGGGAATCATGGCAGCGGCCATACCTCTCCTCCCATTGGCCAGATACCACATGCGGATCCTTCAGTGGATGCTTTTTTCTCAATGGTCATACCAGGAACTTCCAATGTCTCACACCATTATGATCACGCAAGCGTGCAAAAAGCATCTCATGTGGTGGATGTCTTCCCCAGCTCCTGCGGGGAAGACCATTTGTTCCACCTCCTCCGGTTGCTACTCTGACAACGGATGCCTCCCTGATCGGGTGGGGGGGGGCATTATCAGGGCAGGACAGTCCAGGGCACATGGCAACCAAACGAATGCCACTTGCACATAAATGTTCTGGAGATGAGAGCAGTGCTTTTAGCGTTGCAAGCCCTTCAAGACTCTCTTCCTTGGGAACGATTGCAATCCAGACAGACAATATGTCTGTAGTGTGGTACATCAACAAACAAGGCGGAACCAGATCATACCCCTGTGTCGAAGCACTCAGACTGTGGCAATAGGCGATTTCTTCCCAGCGTTGTCTGATAGCTACGCACAACGGCCGGAAGTCCAATCACATTGCGGACAAGTTGAGCAGAGCTATACTCATGCCTCACGAGTGGTCTCTGAAAGACTCTGTAGTGAGAGAGATATTTCTCAAGTGGGGTCAGCCTTGCTGCGATCTTTTGCTACTCCCCAAAACAGCAAGTGCAGAGAATACTTCACTCTATTCCCTTTACCAGGCCAACCCAGCAGAGACGCTCTAGTCCAAGTTTGGCCCCGGGACTTCTGTATGCATTTCCTCCTTTCCTCTGATCTCTCAAGTAATACAGAAAGCTATCGCTCAGAAGGCCTCATTGATCCTCATTGCTCCTTACTGGCCTCGACAAGTGTGGTTCCCCTTTCTACATCGTTTTCTCTTGGAGCGACCGTAGCATCTGGACCTAGTTCCAGATCTTTTGATCCACCAGTCGGGTCAGTTTCATCGCTCCCTCCCCTCTCTGAACCTCACTGCTTGGTTCCTCCACTTCCAACCGTAGCCAGGCTTCCTCAATTATCTCACTCGGTTAGAGATATATTGATAGCTTCCCATAAATCTTCCACTCGAAAGATTTATTTGAGTAAGTGGAATCGCTTCTCATATTGGGCACAAGGAAAGGACATAGATCCTTTCACCGCTTCCATCCAACTAGTCCTTGATTTTCTAGCTGAACTCTTCCATGCAGGTTCATCTCCATCTACTCTTAAGGTTCAATTGGCAGCTATTTCTAATTTTCATGTGGGCATTTCTGAATCTGCCCTAATGTCCCACAAACTTTGCAAAGCCTTTTTGAAAGGAGTTTTTCTTCTCAGACCTCCTATAAGAAATCCTCCTTCTCCTTGGGACCTAAATTTAGTTCTTGCTTCTTTGATTCTTTCCCCTTTCGAACCTGCAGCTTCATGTTCCTTGAAATTATTATCATGGAAAACTCTCTTTCTGGTGGCTATCACATCAGCTAGAAGAATTTCAGAACTTCAAGCACTCAGTTGTCGTTCTCCTTATCTTTTGTTCCATAAGGACAGAGTTTCCTTACGAACTAACCCTTCCTTTTTGCCTAAGGTGGTTTCAACATCAAATCTAAACCAAAGCATTGACCTCCCTGTCTTTTTCCCAGAGTATTCAAATAGGTCTGAACAAAAATTACACTGCCTGGATGTTCATCGTCAATTAAGGTACTACTTGGACAGGACGAAACAATTCAGAAAATCTGATCAGCTGTTTGTCTCCTATGCGGAAAGCAGAAAAGGACTTCCAGTTTCAAAGGTATCATTATCCAGATTACATGAGATTAGACACCAAAAACTGCCTAATAAACCTAAAGCCCATTCCACCAGAGCTTTGGCTACTTCTTTAGCCTTCCAAGACAGACTGCCTATTGACACCATTTGTGCAGCGGCTACTTGGGCTACTCCTCACACTTTTATTTCCCATTATAAGTTGGATTTAGCTTCTAGGCATAGAGCTAATTTTGGTTCCACTGTTCTCAGGAGTCTGTTCCGTTAGGCCACCCAGGACAAGGTGCTAGGGACGCGGTCCCATCCAGCAAGAATGAAGGCGAGATAGACAACTTAACATATAGAAGTTATGTTCTTACCATAACGTTCCATGTTAGTTGTCTTCTTCTCGCCTTCTTCTTGCGTCCCACCCTCCTTCCCCCTGGCCTGGACAGACCTAGAGGAGTGGTGATCGTGACCTCTCTTTCTACCACCTCTTTCTTAGTCGTATGCTATTGTGCATATTTCTTATTTCAGGATGTAGGTCACCCTTTCTTCCTGCTGTTAGAGGTGGATTCTATTTACAGTTATACTGTTATTGATATAAGCTGGGTTAGCTTACAAACGAGATCTGAGGTAACTCTCGCCTAGCATTGTGGGATATAAGGGGAGCCTCGAGCCGGTGGAACCAACTCTCGAGCTTTTAGAGTGGCCGAGTCGGAGCCGAGGTCGGCTCCGAACCCATCCAGCAAGAAGAAGGCGAGAAGAAGACAACTAACATGGAACGTTATGGTAAGAACATAACTTCTATTTCCATGCAGGCATCATTTGCAAACACTATGCATTCCTAGATACTGCAGTTAGTGAGAAATGATGGAAAATAACTGCAGATTGGTAACATAGCCTGGTGGGATTGACCCAGACAAAAATGCAAATAAATAAAATAAACTAAACATAGTAATAGTATTTCAATCCCTGCATTACAAGCACCCAAACAACAGACCTCTCAACTGCTCTGCATTTTGCAAAAAAAAAAACTGCATTTATGTGACTTTCTCTGCAAGCACCAGCATGTACGTGTCCAGGGCATGGCATAGTACATTGCTGAGATGAGGCAGTAGGTAGAAGAAGAATTACTTCCCTTCATACAATGTCTTTATTTAAAAAATAAAAAAAAAACACTCTGTATGATAGAATCATTGGTAGACACGATGAATCACACTGAGGTGCTTGTCCAGAAAGGGGGGCAGGGCCAGTTGACTGCAGCATATGGAGGCATGGCGTGCATCACAAAATATCCATTTTACACCACTTTCTTGGATGCAGATGAGGAAGTGATTTTTAGGGCTTAAAAAATAACAATGATTACCTTGGTGATGGCTCTTCTCATTTGACTCTACCACAATTACAATTAATGACTGAGCCATATGACTGAGAGGGAGGGACTGATGGCTAGTAGGTAAGGGGTATCAGAAAAGCTCAAAACATGGTGAAAGGGGACATTGATCATGGTGGCACAGCCAGGAAAGCTGACTTCATCATTACTGGTCACAGTGGTGCTGTTTTCTCCTCAGTGAGTGTTGAGCAAAATTCTTGGGTAAATGACACATGGCTATGCTCATGCTCTACAGCTGGTTAATTGCCATCCTTCTATTTTCCTATACTTGACGCAAAACTCTAAGTATTTTTTTTTTCTTAAAATATTTTACTGTCAGTCTTCAAACCCATTTCCCTGTGGCATTCTTAAAACCCATTACTCTCATATATCCCTGTGTCTCTTCACGTCACTACAAGTATTACTCCCTCTCCAACTTTCTTCCTTTTCTTCAACACTCATTTTTTCTGTAGCCTCCTAACATCTCTCCTCCCCACTCTACTCTACTAAATTACTTTCATCTCCTTTCTTCAGCATCCATCGTCCTTCTCTCTACTTGATGTTAAGTTGTCAATCTCGCCTTCATTCTTGCTAGATGGGTTCGGAGCCGATCCTTGGCTCCGACTCGGCCACTCCAAAAGCTCGAGAGCTAGTTTAACCGGCTCGAGGCTCCCCTATATCCCACAATGCTAGGCGGTAACTTCCTCAGATCTCGTTTGCCACTTCTGATCGAGGTGCTTTTTTCAACCGGCTCAGGTTAGTTTAAAATTTTTGACAGTTTAGTCAGTCAGAAATCCCCTTTAAGTTAGCTCCCTTTCATAACTTTATATAGTTGAATACTTTTATCCCTTTTAGTTCATTTTTCATTAGCCTTCCTATCCTAAATTATCTAACCCTTCCCTTGGGCCTTAGGCCCACTCCTCCCTCCCTTGGTAGTTGTAGTGTCTGTGTTTTTTGTAGGGAAATTTTTAGTTTAAACTTTGTAGTTATATTTAAAGTTTATTATTTTTAAAGTGTAATCGGTGTGTGTGTGTGTTTGTTATTACACTTTATTATTCTCTTTGGACATGTCCAAAGAATCAAAGGTCTCAGGCTTCAAGAAGTGTGACTCGTGCTGTCAGAAGATGTCTCTGACAGACGGTCACACTTCTTGTGTTTACTGCCTGGGACCTTTGCACCTGCAGAACTCATGTGCTGTTTGCCATGGCTTCAGCCCTAGAGTCCTGCAGGAGCGAAAAAATAAATTAATTCTCAGAGGCTTATTAAAGCCTGAGGGTCCCTCCACTCAGTCATCGGGGAGACCCTCCAAGTCCTCCAGACCTTTGGCTCCAGCCTCTGAGCCGACTTCTGGGGTCTCTAAGTCCATTCGAACATCGGCTCCGGCCGGAGCTGATGAATCTCGAATGCATGTACCTACGCTGTCCTCGGCTCCGGCCGGAGCCGAGGAAGACATAACTGAGTCGGCTCCGATAATGTTGTCGGAGGGAACAACTAAGAAGAGGTCCTGCTCCCCATCTATCGGCTCCGTTCATTCGGCTCAAGCATCACCTTTGCTGTCTGAACGGAGCCATAGATCCCACTCTTCTAGGTCTTCCAGGTTATCGGACCACGACCTTCAGAGAGTAGTGAGTTGACTTCTTAAGTCCGAGGCATTAGCCCAAATGCTTCAAAGTCCGACTCAACAGTCGAAGACTATCCCCACCACTCAAAATATTCCTCCTCTGACTCCTTTGAGTTCGGAGCCGGGGCAGTTCGGACCCGAGACTGTGGTGGCGTCGGAACCGATACCCTTGTCTTCGGTTCCGTCGTCGGCTCCGATTTCTTCCTTGGAAGAATCTCAGCGCCGGACTTCCCTCGTCGGCTCCGAGGGGGCGAGTGGCATCGGACCCTTGTCCGACCCCGCTCTCCCTCTCGGTGCTTCGGCGCTGGTGCGTTCGGCTCCGACATCGGCCTCTGAGCCATCACTGTCGGTGCCGGGGGAGGTTTTCAGTTTTTCGGAACGGAGACCTTCGGCTCTGCCTGACAGGGGTGCCTTTGAGGTCATGAGGAGCGTGTTAGAACCTGGTTCTAATCCACAGTCTGCTCCTTCTGCCCCTCCCTCCATGGTGCCTCCGGTGATTTCTACTCACTCTCTTGTCCCCGACCGTAGAGAGCCAGCTCCTCAAGTTTCCCCTGTGGGGATTTCCTCCTCTTCCGAGGCCTCTCCTGACCCTGTAGGAGAGCCCCCTAGGAAGAGGCAGTGTAAGAGGAAGCACATTGACTCCCCTGAGTCTGTCACCTCTGACACTGATTTAGAGGATTCTGAAGGTTCCCCTCGTTCCCCCGCTGAAGATGCCTCCTTTGCAGACATCCTTGAAATCTTAAAACAGAGAGGGAATTGGCCAGCCCTCAACCCTTCAGAGGATGAATCAGTGTACCTTGAGGCATTTGGCTCAAGCCTTTCCACCTCCTGGGTGTCCCCTCCCTTTGACCCCCTTATGCAAGTGGTGGCAAAGAAGGCTTGGGCAGCTCCTGACTCAGTGGAACCCACCCCCAGGAGACCATCTAAGTTCATCACGGCCCCCAAAGACAATTTCTGACCAAGGGCATCTCTGTTGATGCTATGGTGGTGGCTGCAGCTACCAAGAAGGAGCTAGCTGATCCTTCGGTACCTGTTCATCCTCCTAACAAGGAGTCTAGGTCGATGGACAAGTATGGGAAGCAGATGTTCTCGTCAGTGACCTTTACAATGAAATCGCTGAATTACCTGTGCCATTTTACTCGACTTCAGAGGGATTTACTCGAAACGAGTGAAATGCTGAAGGTCCCAACAGCTGCGGGTTTTCAGGATAGGATGAACTCTCAGCTGGCTACCCATAATTCTATCACCAACTCCTCCATGCGCCTCCTTTCATATGCGGCTGATGGAGTAAGTAGAGCAGCAGGTACAGGTGTAGCCTTGCATAGGCACACCTGGATGCGGCTTTGTAACTTTGCGGACCCCTTTAAGGCGTCTTTCACTAATTCACCCTTTGATGGATCATCCCTCTTTGGTCCTCAAGTGAAGGAAACCTTGACTAGGTGCGAGACTGATGGCAAAACTCTTTCTGCCATCGGAGTCCGTTTTTCTACTCCTTCTAGACCTTACCCCAAAGGTCAGAAGGGGGGAAAGATGTGGTTCCGGAAACAATCTCAAGGAGACTTGCCTGACGCACAGAGTTGATTCCCCTCTAGAGGCAGAGGGGGGAACAACAATGGTAGACGCCGCCCCAGAGGCAGAGGGGGCCCGCAGAATCAGGGCAGTCGAGAATCTTTTTCCGACAAGCCCTTTCAGCATCCCTGAGGTGTTGCCCGACTGTCCACCTTCGGAGGCAGTCGGGGGAAGGTTGTCACTATACCCAAAAGCCTGGCTATCCCTAACTCAAGACAAGTGGGTACAGTCTATCATTTCCGAAGGCTACAGAATTCCCTTTCTTTTCGTTCCGAAGCTGTCCAACAAATCCCTTCCAGACGTTCCACCCAGTCAAAGGGAACAAGCAGCATTAGAAATTTCAAAGCTGCTTGCAAAAAGAGCCATTCAACCAGTGCCAGCAGACGAGGTAGGATCCGGAACCTACTCCAAATTCTTTTTGGTTCCAAAGAAAACAGGGGACTGGAGACCCATTTTGGATCTCAGCAACTTGAACAAGTTTGTCAAGAAAACAAAGTTCCGGATGGTCACGCTGCAGTCCATTCTTCCCCTCTTGGAATGGGACAGCTGGATGTGCTCTATAGATCTCCAGGATGCGTACTATCACATCAAAATGAATCGACGCTCCAGGAGGTTTCTCCGCTTCAGGCTGGGAACCAGTCATTTTCAATTCAGAGCCCTGCCCTTTGGTCTCACTACAGCCCCCCGAGTGTTCACCAAATGCATGGCAGTGGTAGCTTCTCATCTGAGACGTCAAGGATTCCAGGTCTTTCCTTATTTAGATGACTGGCTCCTTACAGCCCCCACCAGGCATCTCTTACTCCTCGCCAGAGACTACACTTTTCGCACATGTCAGGCACTAGACATCTCAATAAACTACGAAAAGTCTGTCTTGTTGCCTTGTCGTGTTATTACTTTCATAGGCGCAAATCTAGACACAGTCAAGATGTCAGCCAGACTCACAGAGCAGAGGATAGCAGACATTCACAAACAGGTCTTTCTTCTTTTACAGAACAACAAAGTCAAGGCCAGACAGGTTCTGAAAGTCTTGAGAATTATGGCTGCGGCCATCCCTCCTACCATTAGCCCGCTTCCACATGAGGATTTTACAATGGATGCTCTTCACACAATGGTCTTATCAAAGCCTTCCAATGTCCCATCCTATTCGGTTAACTCAATCGTGCAAGAGTCATCTCTCTTGGTGGATCTCATCCCCTCAACTCCTCCTAGGGAGACCTTTTGTCCCTCCTCCGGTTGCTACAGTGACAATGGATGCCTCCCTGATCAAGTGGAGGGGGGCATTTCCAGGGCAGGACAGTCCAAGGCATGTGGCAACCGTTCGAGTGCCACTTGCACATAAACGTTCTAGGGATGAGAGCAGTGCTTCTAGCGTTGCAAGCCCTACAAGACTCTCTTCCCATAGGAACTATAGCAATCCAAACAGACAACATGTCTGTAGTGTGGTACATCAACAAACAAGGCGGAACCAGGTCTTACCCCCTATGTCAAGAGGCACTCAGACTATGGCAATGGGTGATCTCTTCTCAGCGATTTCTGTTAGCAACGCACATTCCCGGGAAATCCATTGTGATTGCGGACAAATTGAGCAGAGCTATTCTCATGCCTCACGAGTGGTCTCTGAACAACTCAGTGTTGGAGAAAATTTTTCGAAAGTGGGGCAGGCCTTGCTGCGACCTTTTCGCTACTCCCCAAAACAGCAAGTGCAACGATTTTTTTACCCTCTTTCCCCAACCAGGCCATCCCAGCAGAGACGCTCTAGTGCACGTTTGGCCCCGGGGACTTCTCTATGCCTTCCCCCCCTTCCCACTGATATCCCAGCTGATACAGAAAGCCATCGCTCAGGAAGCTTCTATGATCCTCATTGCCCCTTACTGGCCTCGACAAATTTGGTTCCCCTTTCTACACCGTTATCTGTTGGAACAACCTTGGCATCTGGACCCAGTTCCAGACCTTTTGACCCATCAGTCGGGTCAGTTGCACCACTCCCTTCCCTCTTTGAACCTCACAGCTTGGTTCCTCCAATTCCGACCTTAGCCAGGCTTCCGTTGATATCTCACTCAGTTAGAGATATCTTGATTGCCTCTCATAAATCTTCCACTCGGAAGATTTATCTTAGCAAGTGGAAACGTTTCTCCTTTTGGGCGCAGTCAAAGAACATAGATCCTTTCACTGCTTCTATTCAATCAGTTCTAGACTTTCTAGCCGAACTTTTCCATGCAGGTTCGTCCCCTTCTACCATTAGAGTTCAATTGGCTGCAATTTCGAACTTTCATGTTGGAGTCTCAGAGTCCTCTATCATGTCTCACAAACTCTGCAAGGCCTTTTTAAAGGGAGTCTTTCTACTCAAACCACCCATCAAAGATCCTCCTCCTCAATGGGATCTCAACTTGGTTCTGGCATCATTAATTCTTCCCCCCTTTGAACCACGGCTTCATGTTCTATAAAATTACTTTCCTGGAAGACACTCTTTTTAGTAGCTATCACCTCAGCTAGAAGAGTCTCTGAACTTCATGCTCTGTGTAGTCGACCCCCTTATCTAGTATTTCATAAAGACAGGGTTTCCTTGCGTACTAACCCGTCCTTTTTGCCCAAATTAGCTTCATTGGCAAATTTGAATCAAACCATTGAGCTTCCTGTGTTCTTCCCAAATTCCAATAGATCAGAACAAAAGTTGCACAGTTTAGATATTCACCGCCAGCTTAGGTACTATCTAGATAGGACCAAACAATTAAGGAAATCTGACCAACTGTTTGTTTCTTATGCAGAAGGTAGAATGGGCCTTCCAGTCTCTAAAGTCTCTCTCTCTAGATGGCTTTCTTCGTTGATTACCCTAGTGTATGAAATAAGACATCAACGGTTGCTATCCAAACCCAGGGCTCATTCAACTAGAGCTTTAGCCACCTCGGTATCTTTTCAAGATAGGCTGCCTATTGATTCGATTTGTTCTGCAGCTACTTGGGCTTCTCCCCATACCTTCATTTCTCATTATAAGTTGGACCTGGCCTCTAGAGACCGGGCCAACTTTGGTTCCACTGTACTCAAGAGTCTGTTCCGATAGGCCACCCGGGACAAGGTGCTAGGGACGCGGTCCCATCTAGCAAGAATGAAGGCGAGATTGACAACTTAACATTTAGAAGTTATGTACCTACTATAACGTTCCATGTTAGTTGTCTTCTTCTCGCCTTCTTTCTTGCGTCCCACCCTCCTTCCCCCTAGCCAGGACAGACCTAGAAGAGTTTCTTTGTTCCTTATGAAATTTATTGCTGGTTATTAGCTTTCAAACGAGATCTGAGGAAGTTACCGCCTAGCATTGTGGGATATAGTGGAGCCTCGAGCCGGTGAAACTAGCTCTCGAGCTTTTGGAGTGGCCGAGTCGGAGCCGAGGATCGGCTCCGAACCCATCTAGCAAGAAAGAAGGCGAGAAGAAGACAACTAACATGGAACGTTATGGTAGGTACATAACTTCTAATTAATGTATATTGTAAACTGCGGACTGCAAACTGCTGCATTTTTTAAGGCCATATACTGCTGTCCTTTGCCATTGTCATGTACTCTACTTTTATTTTGTAGCTTTTCTCCCTAGGCCTCCACTTAAAAGGGGCTAGTCAGCCCAGTCAGACCTTGCTGGTAAACAAAAGCAAATAAATAAAATAACATGGAGAAAAATCCAGCAGATTCAGTGGCATTCATATTGAAAAAGTCAGCCTTTCTTGACTGGAATTTAAACATTGCATATTGTTATCTAAAACACAGTGAATCAGTCTGTTACATAGTCTGCTTGTCCTCTGCCCAGTGGAGTATTAACTACCATATTAAGTATGCCCTCATTGCAGAGATGTTGGGAGGGTACAAACCATTAACTGAGGCTAAATGTAAATGACCTGTCTGAGAGAATGAACATGGTAGCCCTCAACACTGATGCAGGGGAGCCTGCACTTCACACATGGAATCACATTTGGATCAGTACTCACCTTTGGTTACCAAAGTGAATGAATGAAGGTGAGTACTGATACAAATGTGATTCCATGTGTGAGTGCAAGCCCCCCTGCATCAGTGTTGAGGGCTACCACATTCCCAGCTTGGTAACCAAATGTCCTTGCCCTCTCCTTCGAAGGATTGTTGTGCTGAGTGGTGCAGGTCATCCTCCCCACATTTGCAGATGTGTGAGCTGATTATAAACTGGGCTGTAGTCAAGACATTTTCCCTTTACCCTAACAGAGATGGCTTATATCAAAACAGTTATTTGACCTTAAACTGCTAAGGTAGTAAAGTCAGTGTATATAATTCTTATTTAACTAAATTCACTGGTGTCTGAGTCAGTGGTAAGTCTGTGATTAAAAAAAAGACGTGGCTTTTCATTTGACACCATTTTAAGAATTTGTCACACTGTGCATCTTATTACAGCATTTTGCCACTTGAGTGGGTGTGGACATTTATTTTACTTAGGGGCAACAACAGTTTGAGGTTTAATAATTGTGAGGCATGTTTCAAGGAAATGAAGGGGTGACATCAATTGTGCTGACTACTCAGAATGTTGAAAGCATGTACTACCAACTTGTTTAATCAAAATCTCAGAATTTAAACAAATAACTAGCAGCTTCTTGTATGAGATTGCAGTACAGTGGGGAGTGGGTTTTAGCCCTTTCCTCACTACACTGTGATCTTGGAGTTGGTATATATAATTAGCAGGGGTTATGGGAAGCTTAGGAGCCCCCCCCCCATAAACATTTTTTTAAAGTTTTTTTTTTTTTGTTCAGCCTTTTTGAGTCCGTCTTTAAAGGATCATTCATTTGTTTGATCGACTCAATGATGGAATGATAGGAATACAAATTAAATATTCCGTGATCTGGCGTTAGCTCCACCAAGAGTATACGCTATATATAAACTTTCAAATAGAACTGTATCAGTCATAGCCTCATTGACAAGGTGCAGATCACCTCTAAGTTAACTACAGTACGCTCCCTCTTATCCGGTCTCGCTGGGACTGGACCTTAGGCTGGATAAACGAATGGCTGGTTAATCAGAAAAAGCATACAGAATAGCATTTATATGTTATAAATCAGATAAAATAACAGGATTTGTGTTGGTATGCATTTTTCTAATGAATGTGAAGTCTAAACGTCAAATGTCTGTCATTATGTAGCCTAGAGGAGGTGGAAGCATTGTTCTTTTCTGTTGTCTTTTGCTAGGGCTACAGCAGAAATTTGATGACAGGTTAAAGAGACCAGATAAGAGGGGAGTCTACTGTATAACAAAATTCAGTGTCTCTTCCTGAAGTCTTTCAGAATTGTTATTGTTTTCCAACCCTGTGTTTTTTCTAATAAGAAATCTCTGTTCTTTTTCAAGTGGCTTGTGTAAAGAATATGTAATGTAATGTTGTGTTCAACAAATTTATCAGATTAATATAGTCTCAAGTCTCTAGGGGTGGGGTGCAGAATATACTTTTTCCTGTATTTGGCATATCAGATACACAATGGTCACTCATTATTTTTAGGACTGTTTATTTTGTAATCCTAATTTGCCTTTTTTTCTTTCTACCAAATGTCATGATATATTTACTGACATTTTAGTTAAGGTCATTATTGCTATTACAGGTATGTATGGTTATAGATTGGCTTGGAAAACTTCAGCTTCTTTTATGGAAGCAATGATACTCAATTTACAATCCTCACTATGTTTGGCTACCAGGAGCCCATTCCCCACTTTTGTGTCTGCAGTAAAGAGTTTAAAAAGATCCCCTAAACAGAGTCCTCTGACTCTCCACTGGTAACCTCCATCGGGACCAATGGGTAACTCTGCCCACCTACTTCGACTTATTGTATCCTGTTGCTTAACCAGTATTTTATTCATTGAATTTCATATAGATTGAAATTGAATGCATTTACTTGTCAGTTATCCGTTATTCAAAATACTGCCAAATGCTTTAGGAAGGTAAATGTAAAACAGCATGCACTGTAATTCTTTATCAAGTAGTGTTGTGACCTTTTCAAGCAGTGTCACAAGATTCAAAAGGTAAGCTGTCCTCATAACAAACCTATTCTGTTCCATATATTAAAATAGGTCTATGTTTTGTGCAAGTTGCATTATAATTGTCTTCATGAGCTTACACAGAATACTGCGCAGGCTTGTAGGTATAAAAGTATTTCTATGTACTGTCCTTCTCTCGCCATTTTTAAATTGGTACCGCTGTAAACTATTAACGTATACTGGATACCTCCATGCTCTAGCATTTTATTTAACATGATTTATAGGGTTTAGTTAGGTTTTTCATGATTCTTTATAGGAAATTACTAGATATTTTGTCAGTCATGTGGATCATAAGCATTTAATTTCACTCGAAGTAGTTATGTCTGTAGTCATCTAAGGGATATTTCCCCTTGTGGTTATGGCACTATGACATGCATCTGTTAACCAAAGTTTCTACATTTTTTTGTGCAAGTATGTTCACTATGTGTTGTGGCTGTGCAATCAGTTACCATCTTTGGCCTTTAACTTCAAACGGAGTACATTGTTAGAAGTTGAATTTCAAGATAGATATGTAGGTTCTTTATTTTATTTAATCTGGACTTGATGTCCTTCAAGAATGCAACTGCAGTCATAACATATGGGTTGTCCTGCCTCAGGCAGCCCTAGGTCGGCCGAATTCCAAAGTCTGGGTCTGGCGTCGGCTGGTGTCGCCTCCTCTCCGATGTCACAACGGCTGGAGTATAAAGGCATCGGCCGACGCCATCTTCTTCAGTCTTTCTTGCCGCACGGTGTCCGAAGCAGAAGCAGTTCGCAAGTGCCGGTCGGTCAGCTCCTGTGTTTTCAGTACCGAAGTCATCTAAAAGCTAAGTACCCCGTTGGGGAACATTTATTCTTGCCTCAGCCGATGTCAGAACAAATTGAGAAAGTTAATTGTTTGTCTTGTGGTAAACAAATACCTCATAAGGACTTCCATTCTCTCTGCCTTCCTTGCCTGGGCCCAGACCACGACGTCTCGGCCTGTGCTTGCTTTAATAAGCGCACTCTCAGGCGCCGGGCAGAATTCGCCAAGGACTTTTTCGGTGAATCCTTTGCGTATATCATGCCGTCGGATCAACCGACAACCCAATCTGCTAAAAAACGCAAGGACCGGGACCGACATCCTCGGCCCGCGTCCACTACCGATGCTACTCCTAAATCCTCTGCTAGCGCTCCGGTCCCCTCGGAAGTGGTAAATCAACCGCTCCAGGCCGACGACACAGCATTAACACGACCTTCGGTCTCGGAGATCTCTCCGGTGCCAGTTGTGGATTTTCCTCCGGAAACCGAAGTTCTGGATCGACCCGACACCATTCCTGTGGACAAGGTAACGCCTGCACGTGGGGCTGCTAGGCCTCCTGTTTCCATGTCCATCAAGGCCTTTGCACGTGCTAAGGCCGCCAGTCAGGCCAAGGCCCATCCTAAACCTGCCCAGGCCCCTTCATCTGATAAGCAGATCATGTCTCTGACTGCAGATCTTATTTCCCTTATCAGGGGGTCTCAGCCTCATCTGGACAGGGGTTCTCAGCCACCTGCAGAAAAAAGGCCTAGAACTGAGCAGGCGGACTACCTCTCCTCGGATGAAGCCTCTGGGGAGTCTGAGCATTCTGATACCCAAGAAGAACCCTTCCAGGCCTACGAGGACTCTGATGCCGAGGAATCAATTCCCTCTGCCTCCCCTCCAGAGGATTTCTCTTTTGGTGAAGTCCTGCATTCCATGAGGGAACATTTTCAATGGCAGGGTCAGGAATTCTCTGACTCCAGGAAAAGGCTTCGTACTTTCCTCAAGCTTCCCCAGCACAGACCCTTGGCTATCCCTCCAGTTAGGCTATCCCTCCAGTTATGGATGTTTTGGATGATGTTTTTTCTGACTCCAGTGCCAACCCTGATTCTCTTCCTCCTGCTCCTGTCAAGCCGGACAGATATTACAGGGTCCCTGACACTCTCAAGCACCTTTTTAAGGCTCACTCTGTGGACCTAGAAACTATTTCACAGGGCCCCAAGGGAGTGGCTTCCTCCTCTGCCAAAAACCCACTGCCAGCTGACAGAGAAGCAAGGTCCCTGGAGAGATGGGGTAAAAAAGTATATACCTCTACTACCCTAGCCATGAGGTCTCTTAACTGCCTTTTTCACATGTTTCAGTACCAAGATTTTCTCCTGGATGATTTACAGAAAAAGTTAGCCTCTCCTGAGCCTATTGATAAAAAGGCACTGCAGGATCATATTCATAACACTCAGCAGGTTAATAACCATTTTCTGCAATGTGGTTATGATGCACTGGAAGCTTCATGTAGGGCAGCTATGACTACTGGGGCTGTGATACGTAGACATGCTTGGTTGAAGGATCAGTCTTTGCCTGACCATGTTAAAGTAAAGTTACTGGATGCACCTTTGGAAAAACAAAAGCTTTTTGGTGCTACTGCACAAGATGTATTGAAATCGATAGAGGAAAAAGCAAAGTCAGTACAGACAGTCAAGGATTTCCTTCAGGTTCAGCCACCCAGATTCAGCAGAAACTGGCCCTCCAAGAATTGGTCCTTCTGACAAGTTTCAAAGGGGAAAAAGCAGACGTGCTCGAGGTAGAGGGCAATACCGAGGATCTTACAGGGGCCGCCAATGGCAACCTCCAAATCAAAGAAGTGGCGCAGACAGTTCAGCTGCACCATAAGGACAATCACAATGACTTGACTTTCGTACCGCCTACAAAGGTTCAAAGAGAAGCACCTTTGGGCGGAAAATTAGCCTTATTCTCACAAAACTGGCATATCTTAACCAAGGACAATTGGATTCTGGATTTGATAGACAAAGGTTACAGATTCCACTTCCACACATTACCAATAAAACAAGGCATGCCAAACCTGCCACATCATCAAAGGGCAGAAGCAGTCACTCAAGTTTCCAAGCTATTAAGTATAAAAGCAATAGAAAGGGTTCCTCCTCAGGAACAAGGCCAGGGATTTTATTCAAGACTGTTCCTTGTTCCAAGAAAAGAAAACAAATGGAGACCCATACTGGACTTGTCAACTCTAAACACTTTCCTCATTGTGCCAAAGTTCAAAATGCTGACGTTGCAGCAACTTCTTCCCATGTTCGGCAAGGGGTCTTGGCTGGTCACTCTGGACCTCAAGGAGGCATACCTGCATGTCCCAATCAGACAAAGCTGCAGAAGATATCTCAGATTTCTTGCAGGGACAGAGCATTATCAATTCTCAGCATTGCCGTTTGGCTTATCTACTGCGCCCAGAGTGTTCACGAAATGCCTGGCATCAGTAGTGGCACACTGCAGACTGCAGGGATTCAAATATACCCCTACTTGGACTCGCGCCATACAAGCAGACAACAAACAAACCTTAAAAGGGAATTTGGACTATGTCATGCATCTACTGCAGGCCTTGGGATACACAGTCAACATTCAGAAGTCAAACTTACTACCATCCCAACAAATTATATTCCTAGGAGCCAAACTGGACACGGAAAAACAAATGGCCTACCTCACAGAGGAAAACAGCAGCATTTACCAGAGTACTTCAAAGGCCTAGCAAAGCTTTCCCAGCTGACTGCAAGGAAAATCCTGCAGGCCCTGGGTTTCATGGCATCTTGCATCCTTCTGATACCTTTGGCAAGACTTCATATGAGAAAGCTGCAATGGTATCTAAAAAACTTATGGTCTCAACACAACAACAGCCTAGAGGACATAATCCCACTTATTCCATGTCTGCAGAAGGAATTTCTATGGTGGGCTCAAGCCAGTCAACTAAACGAAGGCATGCCTTTCAACAGACCTCAAGCAGACCAAATGATAACAACAGACGCCTCAGACCATGGATGGGGGGCAGATGCATTCAAGGTCTTTGGACGCCAAAGGAAAGACATCTGCACATAAACCAAAAGGAGATGTTGGCAGTGATACATTCGAAAAAACGCTAAAACAGGGACATTTGCTAATAAGGACAGACAACACCACTGTCATGTGGTACATAAACAGCAGGGAGGCACTCATTCTTACCCCCTCTGCAGACTAACAATGCTTCTCTGGGAAAAATCCCTGAGCCTGAGGATACATTTACAATCCCAGTTTGTACCAGGCAAGGACAATGTACTGGCGGACAATCTGAGCAGAAATTTCATGGATCCACACGAATGGATGCTGCACCCTCACATTTTCTCTCAACTGGCAAGGACATGGGGAAGACCGGACGTAGATCTTTTTGCTTCCCACTTAAATCATCACCTGGAAAAGTTCTGCACAAGGACTCACCACCCTCTAGCTTGGAAAACGGATGCTCTCTCCTTCAGCTGGAATTCTCTAAAAATTTATGCATTCCCTCCCCTGCCTCTACTGACCAAGGTGATACTGAAGATCAAAGCAGAACAACCAACAGGCATCTTGATAGCTCCAGACTGGCCGAGGCAACACTGGTACCCATTGCTATTGACCATAACCCGGACCAAACCATGGCCTCTGACCCTATGGCCCCTGCTCCTAACTCAACACAATTATAGGACTGTACATCAAGACCTGAAAACATTGCATCTGACAGCCTGGAGGCTACCATGACTTCAGCACCAAACTCTCTTTCCAAATCTGTTCAAGAGATCTTGCTGGAAGCACGCAGACCTTCCACCAGAAAAACCTATTCAGCCAAGTGGAAGAGATTCAGTATCTGGAATGCCAACAGGGGTCAGGACACAGCATTATTGAGTATACCTCAAATATTAGAATACTTGGCAGAACTATTTCATACTGGACTCTCATACTCCTCAATAAAGATTCATGCCTCAGCAATCTCAGCAAAATACAACTGTGACCCTCCAGTGTTTTCGCATCCTCTAAGACAGTTTCTAAGAGGGATAAAGAATATCAAACCTCCCAGAAAACAGCCAGTACCTGCATGGGACCTCAACTACGTGTTTAAAAAACTAACTCTTCCTCCATTTGAGCCAGCAGCAACCTCAGAAATGCAATTTCTGTCATGGAAGATGGCCTTCTTATTGGCAGTCACCTCTGCAAGAAGAGTTTCGGAGATACAGGCACTCATGGCAGTGCCCCCCTTCCTCATATTTCATCAAGACAGAGTCTCTCTAAGAACCAATCCTACCTTCATGCCAAAAGTAATTTCCAGGGTGTCTCTAAATCAAGCTATTCATCTACCTGCATTCTTCCCCAATCCTCAAAATAAGGGGGAAAATCTACTGCATACTTTGGACATACACAGACAATTACGCTACTACTTGGACAGAACTAAGGCCACCAGAAGGTCAGACCAGCTGTTTGTAGCCTATGCTGTTGGAGTACAAGGAAAAGCAATCTCCAAACAAACAATTTCGAAATGGATTGGACATTGCATCAGATTTTGCTATTCTTTCCATGGAAAAGGTGTGCCAGCCAATATTAGGCCACATTCCACCAGAGCTATAGCCACTTCCACAGCTTTCCTAAGAGGAGTGGCAACAAAGGACATTTTAGAAGCTGCTACATGGAGCTCCATGCATACATTTACCAAGCACTACATCCTGCCCTTATACTCCAGATCCCGAGCAGGCTTTGCTTCGGCAGTCCTGCAGGGGATTTTAGCTACACCATCCTTATCATAGTTCCGTCCACCCCCAGCTTGGCTATGGTATTCAACCCATATGTTATGACTGCAGTTGCATTCTTGAAGGACATAGTACAGTTTTGTACCTACCATAAATGTAGATGTCCGATAGATATGCAACTGCAGTCGGATTTTCCTACCCTCCTACCCCTTTGTATCCTTCTTTTGTGGGTCCCTACCCCTCTTCCCTTCAGCTGGGGGTATCTCCTATGGTGTATCTGTTTATTACTGTTGTGCATGTTTGGGATTATTTTATCCATTTACCAAAATTAGCCTTCCTAGGAGGGCACCTGGCATCTGGGGCAAGAAACACTGAAGAAGATGGCGTCGGCCGATGCCTTTATACTCCAGCCGTTGTGACGTAGGAGAGGAGGCGACACCAGCCGACGCCGGACCCAGACTTTGGAATTCGGCCGGCCGAGGGCTGCCTGAGGCAGGACAACCCATATGTTATGACTGCAGTTGCATATCTATCGGACATCTACATTTATGGTAGGTACAAAACTGTACTTTTTCGTGACTAGGGGTAATTTCTTAAAGCTAATGATCACCACTTTTTTCTGATGTTTATCTTGCCAATTTTGTGATTCCGCCAAAGGCATTTTGTTTGAATTTACTTGTATATTTTGTCTTAATGGATGACATATAGGAAGATGTAAATTTAATAACGCAGAACTTGTTTATAGTGTCCTGAGCAGATCTGTTTAAGTCCCTACAGTCACCATCTCACTCAGTTTTCATGAATAGCAATATGGCCTTTTAGGATAAGTGTCTCAGCTGTTGATTAAGGCTACTGTCTTCTCAGATTTTTTGTAGGATGATGTTTACTGCATCACTAATTTAAACTAATTTTAAGTTATCTGATTAAGTACCATGACATGGAACCAGTGCTACCCATTTAAAATAAATATGAAGTGTAACTCACAACTCTTTGATGCACGTTATGTTGCAACTGCAATCACACCTGCATGTACTGCATCCTGTGTTATAGTATATGTGTTTAAGAGCAAATTCTTCACCCTCATCATTGTTCAGATGAAGCATACTGTACAGTAAGTATTTTGTGAATACCAGAAAAACGTTGCATGATAGGCGCAGCTGTAATTCAGTTATGTGAGTAGGATGACCAGAACAGGCTATGGAAATACTGATTTGTGTGTTCAAAAGTTAATTTATTCATCACATTATTAATTTGTAACTAGAGTTTGCATACATTGATATCAGTGAAAAAAATATCACAGCAGCGCTTTCCATTATCATGTACATCCATTATACCTACAGTTTTTATCATGACTCTGTTCTTTACTCTTGTCTTTTAGAATGGGAAGGTTTACTCTATCATTCCTACCAATCTGTTTGTTTTAGTCATCTGTTTAAGTACTGCTTTGCATGTAATGTTCCCAGATGCAAGATTTGCTTTAGTGAAAATTACTTCCACCATATTTTTATGATCCCATCTTGATTTTTTTATTTCCTTTGCAATATTCAATACTTCATTTACAACAGGTTTAATCCTTTATTTCTACTTTTGTGTAATTCTTTTTTTCACTGCTAGTAATATTAATTAAACTTAAGCACTTTCTTTGTCTCAGCAATTCCAAACAAAGACACCAACTTAATTGCATCGTCATCTTGGTTAATATAATATGTTCCCCCAACATTTGAGTCAAGAGAACACTAGTCCTTAATTTCAGATGTTAAGTTGTCAATCTCGCCTTCATTCTTGCTGGATGGGTTCGAAGCCAATCCTCTGCTCCGACTCGGCCACTTACTAAAGCTCGAGAGCTTATTTTACCGGCTCGAGGCAACCCCATATCCCATGATGCTAGGCGATAACTCCCCAGATCTCGTTTGCCGCTTTCGCTTGCGAGGTGCGTTTTTTTACCGGCTCCTGGTAAGTCATATATATATATATATATATATATAGTGTCAGTCACCCTTTTGAATTAATTTTTCACCTAGTTGTTTCTTTTCAATAGTTAGCAACTACCTATTACTGTTTTATACCTTCCCTTTTTATCCCTTATATCCCTCCCCCTCCACTCTTAGGTTAGGCCTTAAGCCTGCCCCTTTCCTAATTTTTCTTAGGGATCCTGTGGAGTGTTTGGGTGTGTCAGTATCCCTATTAACATTTTTATTGTTAATTTATAGTTTTTTTTGAGTGTGTGTTTTTCTGTTACCTTTGTGAACCTTCGATACTGTTATGTCGAAGGAACCAAGGGGAAACTAAGGTCTCAGGCTTTAAGAAGTGTGACTCGTGCTGTCAGAAAATGTCTCTGACAGACGGTCACACTTCTTGTGTTTACTGCCTGGGACCCCTGCACCTGCAGGACTCTTGTTCAGTTTGTCATGCATTCAGTCCAAGAGTCCTGCAGGAGCGCAGGAACAAACTTATACTGAGGGGCTTGTTAAAGCCCGAGGGCTCCCCGACTAAGTCTGCGTCGGGGAGGCCCTCGAAACCAGCAAAACTGTCGGCTCCAAGTACTAAGCCTTCGGCTGCTGGCTCCTTGTCTGTGCCTAGATCGGCTCCGGCTGGAGCCGATCCCTTTGAGTCACAGGTTCCGGTCTCAGCACCACTCTGTGCCGATACCTTTGAGCCCATGCTTTCACTGTCGGCTCCGGCTGGAGCCGACGTGTCCTCTGCTCCGTTGGCTCCATCTAAGAAGAGGTCAAGATCCCCTTCATTGGAGTCCATCCATTCGGCTCCGAGGTCTCCCCTGCTCTCAGAGCGGAGCCATCTGAGCCGATCTTCTTGGTCATCCAGACTTTCACATCACGACCTTGAGAGAGTGGTAGGTAGACTGTTAAAGTCTCAGACATTGGCCCAGATGATCTCTAGGCCGTCTCATCAGATGGTAGCTGTTACGACTCCACCTATTTTTCCTCCTTCGACTCTCCCTCAGAGTTCAGAGCCGGAGCTCCTCGGAGCCGTGACTGTTGTGGCGTCAGAGCCATTACCTCCCCCTTCGGCTCCTTCGTCTTCCGCTCCGATCTCCTCCTTGATACCTTCATTGGACGGATCCGGGCACCTGATCTCTCTCATCGGCTCCGAGGGGGCGAGTGGCATCGGACCATTGTCCGACCCCGTTCTCCCTCTCGGAGCGTCGGCGCTGGTGTGCTCGGCCCCGACATCGGCCTCGGAGCCTTCCCTGTCTGTGCGGCCTGGGGTTCCTACCTCTTCGGAGCGGGCCCTCTGGCCTTTCTGATAGGGGAGCCTTCGAGGTGATGAGCGTACTAGCCCCAGGGCATAGTCAACGGTCAGCTCCATCAGCTCCTCCCACTACAGTGCCTGCTGATGTCTCTTCCCACTCTCTTGCTCCCGGACCCAGAGATCCAACACCTCAGGTTTCCCCACTGGGAATTTCTTCCTCTTCCGAGGCTTCTCCTGAACTGTCAGTGGAGCCTCCGCGTAAGAAGACATGTAAGAGGAAGCATGTGGACTCCCCCGAGTCCATTACATCTGACACCGACTTGGATGAGTCGGAGGGATCCCCAAAGTCCCCCTCTGAGGATGTCTCTTTCTCAGACATCCTAGAAATCCTGAAGCAGAGGGGGAACTGGTCTTCCCTTAATCCTTCCGAGGACGACTTGGTGTACCTGGAGGCGTTTGGTTCTCGACCCTCCACCTCCTGGGTGTCTCCGCCTTTCGACCCCCTTATGGAAGTAGTGGCTCGGAAGGCGTGGTCGGCCCCGGATTTGGTGGAACCCACCCCTCGGAGGCCATCTAAATTCATCACAGCACCAGTTGACAAGCAATTCCTAACAAAAGGTGTACCGGCGGATGCCATGGTGGTGGCTGCAGCCACCAAGAAGGAACTAGCTGATCCTTCAGTACCTATCCATCCTCCTAATCAGGATTCTAGGACCATGGATAGGTACGGTAAGCGGATGTTTTCTTCAGCGACCTTTGCCATGCGGTCGCTGAATTACTTGTCACTTCACCCGCCTTCAGAGAGATATTCTCAAAGAGTTGGGAGAAGTCTTACAGGATCCATCAGCTGCTGGGTCCCAGGATAAAATAAACTCACAGCTTGGAACCCTGAGCTCGATTGTTAACTCCTCCATGCATCTAATTTCATATGCAGCCGATGGAGCGATTAGGGCCACAGGCACAGGAGTGGCCTTAAGGCGTCATGCCTGGATGCGGCTGTGTAATTTCGCGGACCCTTTCAAGGCGTCCTTCACAAATTCCCCTTTTGATGGTTCGGCTTTGTTCGGACCTCAAGTAAAAGACACCTTGACCAGATGCGAACAAGATAGCAAGACTCTTTCTGCCGTAGGAGTCCGTTTCTCCACCCCTTCGAGACCATACCCTAAGGGTCAGAAGGGTGGGAAAATGTGGTTCCGCAAATCTCAAGGAGTCACGCCTGATGCAAGAGGTCAGTTTACCCCCAGAAGCAGAGGGGGGGTAACAACAACAGGCGCCGCCCTAGGGGCAGAGGAGTTCCGCAGAACCAGGGTAGCAGGGAGCCTCTCTCTGATAAACCCTTCCAAGCATCCCTGAGATGTTGCCCGATTGTCCACCTTCGGAGGCAGTCTGGGGAAGATTGTCGCTGTACCCAATAGCCTGGCTTTTCCTTACTCAAGACAAATGGGTACAGTCGATCATATCCGAGGGTTACAAAATTCCCTTTATCCAAACCCCAATTCAGCAAAAGGGAACCCTTCCAGACGTTCTACCCGGTCTAAGGGAACTAGCAGTATCAGAAATATCAAAACTGCTAGCAAAAAGAGCCATCCAGCCAGTCCCAGCAGACCAACTAGGATCCGGAATCTACTCAAGGTTCTTTTTGGTACTGAAAGAAACAGGGGACTGGAGACCAATATTAGATCTCAGCAAACTAAACAAGTTTGTAAAGAGAACAAGATTCCGGATGGTCACGCTACAGTCCATTCTGCCCTTTCTGGGCAAGGACAATTGGATGTGCTCCGTGGACCTTCAGGATGTGTACTATCACATCAAAATTCACAGGCACTCCAGAAGGTTTCTCCGCTTTCGGCTGGGGGCCAGTCACTACCAATTCAGAGCCCTGCCCTTTGGTCTCACTACAGCCCCCAGAGTGTTCACCAAATGTATGGCAGCGGTTACGGCTCACCTGAGATGGCAAGGATTCCAGGTGTTTCCATATCTAGACGACTGGCTCCTCACTGCCACCACCAGGCATCAACTTCTCCAAGCCAGAGCTTACACCATTCACATTTGCAGAGGGCTAGGAATCTCTCTAAATTTCGAAAAGTCTGCCTTGTCTCTTTGTCAGTCTATTACCTTTATAGGCGCCAACTTGAACACCATACAACTTTCAGCAAAGTTAACAGATCAAAAAGTCTTAGATATTCAAAACCATGTCCATGTTCTTCTTCAGAGCGACAAAATTCAGGCCAGGTATGTCCTGAAAGTATTGGGTCTTATGGCGGCCGCCATAACACTTCTTTGCCTTGCACGTTTTTACATGTGTCTTCTACAGTGGATGCTTTTCGCCCAATGGTCTTTTCAGCAACTCCCCATGCACCACAAGATCATGATAACTAAAACTTGCAAAAGTCATCTGTCCTGGTGGATAATGTCCCCTCAAGTCCATCAGGGCAGACCCTTTGTTCCTCCTCCCCCGGTCGCCACGGTGACATCGGACGCCTCCCTGATCGGGTGGGGGGGGGGGGCATTTTCAGGGCAGGATGGTCCATGGCACTTGGCAACCTTTCGAGCGCCACCTGCACATAAATGTCCTAGAGATGAGATCAGTGCTTTTAACGTTGCAGGCCCTCCACGACTCTCTTCCCCTAGGAACTATTGCAATCCAAACGGACATTATGTCCGTAGTGTGGTATATCAACAAGCAAGGCGGAACCAAGTCCTACCCCTTGTGTCGAGAGGTACTCATACTTTGGCAATGGGCGATCTCCTCTCAGTGGTTTCTGATAGCAATGCATATCCCCGGGAAGTCCAACATCATAGCGGACAGGTTGAGCAGAGCTATACTCATGCCACACGAGTGGTCTCTCAAACAATCGGTAGCGGAAGAGATTTTTCAGAAGTGGGGCCTTCCTTGCTGCGATCTTTTTGCTACATCCCAAAACAGCAAATGCCCTGACTTCTTCACCCTCTTCCCCCTTCCAGGCCATCCCCTCAGAGACGCTCTAGTCCAAGATTGGCCTCGGGGACTTCTCTATGCCTTTCCACCCTTTCCTTTAATTCCACAAGTAATTCAGAAAGCAACCGCCTTGAGAGCCAAGTTGATTCTCATTGCCCCTTATTGGCCTCGACAGATATGGTTTCCGTTCCTACATCATTATCTTTTGGTACAGCCTTGGCATCTGGACCCAGCACCAGATCTGTTGACCCATCAGTCGGGGCAGCTGCACCAAATCCCTACATTCTCTCAACCTCACTGCTTGGTTGCTCCACTTCCGTCCTTAGCCAGGCTTCGTATGATTTCTAATCCCGTCCGGGATATCATAGTAGCTTCCCTTAAATCTTCCACCAGAAGGATTTACACTAGTAAATGGAAACGTTTCTCCTTCTGGGGAGAGGCAAGGAATATAGATCCCTTTACTGCCCCAATTCATTCGGTATTAGACTTCCTAGCCGAAATTTTTCATTCAGGGTCTTCTGCCTCTACAATAAAGGTTCAGTTGGCAGCCATATCGAATTTTCATACAGGCTTATCGGACCACAACATCATGTCCAATAAGCTTTGCAAAGCCTTCCTTAAAGGTGTATATTTACTTAAGCCTCTGATCAAAGACCCTCCACCTCAGTGGGATCTTAATTTAGTCTTAACATCCTTGATTCTCCCCCCCTTTTGAACCTGCGGTCTCCTGTTCATTGAAATTTCTTTCCTGGAAGACACTCTTCCTAGTTGCCATTACTTCTGTTTGGAGAGTATCAGAGCTTAACGCCCTCTGCATTCGCCCTCTCTACTTAATCTTCCATAAAGACAGAGTTTCTCTAAGGACTAATCCATCCTTCTTACCTGAGGTGGCTTCGCAGACAAATTTAAATTAATCAATTGATCTCCCCGTTTTTTTCCCAAACTATACTAATAGAGCGGAGCAAAAGCTACATTATCTAGATGTTCACCGCCAGCTCCGATACTATTTGGATAGAACCAAACAAATAAGGAAGTCTGATCAACTGTTTTTATCGTACGCAGAAAATAAGAAATGCCTTCCTGTTTCCAGTGTAACCCTATCTAGGTGGCTGTCTTCTGTGATTACATCTATTTATCAACTCAGAGGCAGGGAATTAACTTCTAAGCCAAAAGCCCATTCAACTAGAGCACTAGCTACATCTACAGCTTTTCAAGCTAGACTACCAATAGACACTATCTGTGCGGCAGCCACATGGGCCTCTCCTCATACCTTTGTTTTGCATTACAAATTGGACATGGCCTCCAGGGACAGAGCAACATTTGGTTCCACCATTCTTAAGAGTCTGTTCCAATGAGCCACCCAGGATGAAGGTGCTAGGGACGCGGTCCCATCCAGCAAGAATGAAGGCGAGATTGACAACTTAACATTGAGAAGTTATGTACCGACCATAACGTTCCATGTTAGTTGTCTTCTCTCTTGCATCCCACCCACCATCCCCCTAGCCTGAACAGACCGAGAAGATCTTCCCTTCCTTGAAGGGTCCTTTTATTCCTTTGTTCATTATCTAGGTGTCCTAGGATATATATAGTGTAGATAATTATCTTTGGGGGTTTTTATCCCTCTTCCTCCTCCTTCCAGTTGGAGGATTTTGTTTTATTGGCCTATGCTAGGTTTTTCAGCTTCCAAACGAGATCTGGGGAGTTATCGCCTAGCATCATGGGATATGGGGTTGCCTCGAGCCGGTAAAATAAGCTCTCGAGCTTTAGTAAGTGGCCGAGTCGGAGCCGAGGATCAGCTCCAAACCCATCCAGCAAGAAAGAAGGCGAGAGAAGACTAACATGGAACTTTATGGTAGGTACATAACTTCTCATTAACTCCCTACAATCCTAACAAAATGTGTTCACGGTTTCCTTCATTCCTTTCACATCTCTTAACATTTGCTTGCCACTTGAGGAAAACAACTGTAATGTTTTCTTAGAGTTTTAAAGTACCTGTATAGACATTTCCATGCAAATGTCCTGGGTTTCTTGACTCTGTAGCATACTTGGAGGCCTTACAGATTTCCTTGCATAGTAGCCACATTGTTGCAGCGGTTAGTGTTGTCGCCTCACAGCAAGAGGTTCTCCTGCTTGATTCTCGGCTGGAGTGCCTTTTGTGTGGAGTCTGCATGTCCACCCCGCGGTCTGGTGACATCTAAAGACATGCAAGTAGGTGCGTGAGTGAATGGGTGTGCCTTCTTTGAAGGTTGGGCGTCGGGCTGGCAACTCGGCACCGTAAAAATCCACTGCCAGTAATTAACGGACCGGAGTTCCTCTGTGGTGACCCCTAACCGTGAAAAGCCAAAAGACTTTCTTTGCTCTTTTGTAATATGTCATTCTAATCTTCCCTGCCATTTGTTTCTTATTTCCCGATTGAGTCTTATACTTATCAAGTAATATTTTGCTTTTGGTTCCATTAAAAACCCTTTCAGAACTGATCTTCCATTCAGTTCTCTTCTGCCTCTCTCTTTCTCTGCCTATATTCTGCTAACAGTCATTTATATGCAAGGTAATCTCTGAGATATAGAACAGACAGCTGCTTGACTTTCCCATTTTGTCAGTTTTCCCTTCCAATTTATTTGCTTCCAGTAATGTGGTTATTTTCTTGACTTTCTCCAGTAACTTCCTGCTTACCACTTGTCTGTTTTATGTACCCTTAGGTTGTATGTATTCCTACTGGCAAAAATCTCCTGTTTCCACTCCCCGTTTGGTTCAGTCTTTATAATGTTGCCTAACACTTAGAAATATAATACTCTGTATAATTATTTCTGTTGTCCCTAAGGACTTTTCTCCAAAACTGTAAACAGTTTGGGAATGCAAATGCTGACATTGCCCCATCATCATTTTTTTCCACTTTGATGTATATCCATCTGTTTGTGCAATATTTCTGTATACAAAAGTCTCAGTTGCACAGCTTTAAAGTATCCCTTCAAGTCAGGTATTCCTAATCCAACCTGCTGAAGAAAGAATCCACATAATTCCATTTTACTGTTTTCTTTCTTTCCTAAATGCAATTCCTTCAACTCTTTATTTTCATCCACAACTTTTTATGAAAAACTTGAGGGCAACCTTTTCTATGGCTGATCAAATGCTTGGCCTATGCACATGACCAAAGGAAGTAAAATAGTTTCCCTGATTATATCTTATTATACTATACATGTCCATGGCCATTAATTTTCAATCTTATTTAAGTAAAAAAAAAAAAAAAAAAATCTTCCATTGGTATTTAGCTGCCACAACAGTATCCTTTTAAATCCATGCACCTAAATATTTTGTCTTTTCATGTCCAGACAAATATGGGTATTGTTGAACTAGTATGTGTGTGTAGGCACATAATTTGCCACTATAGCTATGTTTTACATTCTTTTATTTTGTATCCCTAGAACAATTGAAACTTTCTTAAAATAGCCTATAGCACCCTAATGTCATCTTTAGGATTTGTCAAGTGTAAAGTGATATCCATAGAGCTAATTTTCTTGACTTTGACACTATTTATATCCCTTAATTTGTGAATCCTTTATATTTTAGCTGAAAGCTCCAAGTACATAGTAAATAGGAGAGGGAGAGCAGGACATGGCTGCTTAGTACCTCTATCTGAACTCACGTTGTCAGGAAAGGACTCCCAGTTTTATTTTTTATCTCTGATCTATTCTATTTTCTCCTCACTAACTCCACCATACAGTTTGGGAATGCAAATGCTGACATTGCTGTGCTCATTCACAGCAAACCCCATCAAATACTTTCTCGGCAGTCAAAATAATTAATGATAATGGTGTTTTTTTATGTTCCAATTCCCTCTGAATCATTATTTTATTAATCTTATCAAATGTTTGACCCTGTTCCACAAAACCACACTGATCTGTCAACTTTGGTAACTTTGTTGCCATTCTCTTGGCTAGTATAAGTGTAAACACTTGGATCTGATGCTGTATTTTTCATCCTTTCCTTGACTGATGTGTCTTGGATCTGGCTTCAGCTACTTTTCAGACACGATTTGTAGCTCAAGCTCCTCCCCTTATCCATAATATTCTCCAAACCCTGTATTACCTCAGATCTCATTTGCCGCTGTCAGCGTCAGATATGGTTGAAATAGCTCAAGCTTTCAGATAAGTGACTTTTTGTATTTTGGTTACTATAGTTGTGTCTCTGATCCTTTTTGGAGTTGTTTACTCTCTACTTGTTCTTCCTTCCTGATAGCAAAAAAAATTATCTTGTAATACTAATTTTACGTGTAGGCCTTATGCATTCTTCCTTCTATACTACTCTTCTAGTATCTTTCTTACCATTGTTGGTATTCTCTCCCTTTTTCAGGATATTTGTGTTACCATTGTGGGTATCGGACTTTCTCTTTTTGTCTGGGCTGTTTTTGTTGTTGTTGTTGCTGGTGTTTTTATTCATCCAGTTATGTGGCAGATCTTGCTACATGCTGACAAATGACCTTGCATTAATGACAGGATTTTCATCACTCCTGTCTTAAAGCTAAAGGCCCTTGAAAGAAATAAAATGGCATAAAGAATAGGTACAAGTCTTGACAAAAGTATTACTTATTTACAGGGGCGGCCCATGCTATTGGACTTCCGGACTGCAGACCCCTCAACTGTAAAATAAAAGAAATAAAAAGAAAAAAAAGAAAAGAAAAAAATGTTTAAAAATTCGCGGACTTCGCACATGCGCACTAGTCCGGACTGCTGCTGAGAGTCTGGAGCATGCTCAGATTGTCTCAGCAGCAGTCCTGATTGGGAAACATGAGGAACGGAGCTCCCAGAAGTCTATGCAGTTTTAAACTGCATAGACTGTCCTGGAACTCGCTGGGAGAACGCGTCGGGGTCGGACTGCAAGGTCAGCAGTCTGGAATGTGCTGCAGTCTCGTCGGGAAGATCTCGCAGTTCTTTTTGCACGGGGTTTGGATTTATTGATGTCCTTCATGGATGCATCTGCAGTCATAACAACTGGGTTGTCCTGTCGTCAGGCAGCCCTTCAGTCGGCCGGATTCCAAAGTCCGGGTCCGGCTTCGGCTGATGTCGCACTTCACCCGACGTCATCTCTGTTGGTCTTTGGGTATAAAGGCATCAGCCGACGCCATTTTCCTCAGTCTTTCTTGCCGCGTGGCGCCCGAAGCAGAAGCTGTTCGCAAGTGCCGGTCGGTCGGATCCAGAGATTACTACTACCGAATACTACTTCGAAGACTTCTAAAGCTAAGTACCCCGTTGGGGACTCTCTTGCCTCAGCCGATGTCAGAAAAAGTAAATAATTGTTTAACTTGTGGGAGACAAATAGCTCATAAAAGTTTCCACTCTTACTGTTTGCCTTGGTTAGGCCCAGCCCACGTAGCAGCCTGTTCGCCTGTGCTTCTTTCAACCGACGACGCTTAGGCGCCGGTCGGAGTTTGCTGAACAGTTTTTCGGCTCAGATTTTGCGTATATTATGCCGTCGGATCCTCCGACTTCCCAAATCACTAAAAACGCAAAGAAAAAGACCGACACTCGCGGTCCACGGTTTTGGCCGAAACCATGGTTAAGCAAATCGGAGTGTCTCGGTTTCGCCGAAACCGAAAACTGATCAAAGTACAGCTGAATCTATGACTACCACTGAGGCTCCTGCTACTTCACTTGAATCGGCCTCAGAAATTTTATCCACTACGGTGGTTGCTACTGACTTATCAGACACCATTCCATTGGATGTCTCTACCCCAGCACGTGGTGCTGCTAGGCCCCCAGCAGCCATGTCCATTAAGGCCTTTGCCAGGGCTAAAGCAGCCAAATCTACTAAAGCAGTGCCTGTCAAACCCCTACAACCAGGCCCACATCTAGCTCACAAATGCTTACTCTGGCAGAAGATTTAATATCATTGATTAGGGGATCTCAATCCCACCCAGACAGGGCCTCTCAGCCCCCAGAGAAAAGACCTAGGGCAGAGCCCCCCGAGCCTGTGTCCTCTGATGATTCAGCCGATGACTCAGACATAACAGACCAGCCAGAGGCTCCTTTCTCCAATTATGAAGACTCAGATGCTGAAGAATCCATTCCAGCTGCTTCCCCACCAGAAGAATTCTCCTTTGGGGAAACCTTACATGCCATGCGAGCAATTCCAATGGCAGCAGCAGGATTTCTCAGATTCCAGAAAAAGGCTTAGGACTTTTCTGCATCTTCCACAGCACAAGCCCTTAGCTATACCTCCTGTCCTTTCTGTGGTGGACGATGCCTTTAATGATGTCTGCTCTGCACCAGACTCTTTACCTCCAGCCCCTGCCAAACCAGATAGATTCTACAGGGTACCAGACACTCATCATCACCTTTACAAGGCCCCTCTTGCAGACCCCGAAACTATATCCCAGGGTCCTAAGGCAGTAGCCTCGGCCACAGCAAAAAACCCTATTCCTTCTGAAAGGGAAGCCAGGTCTTTAGACAGATGGGGCAAAAAAGTCTACACCTCAGCTACTCTCTCAGCTAGAGCTTTAAACTGTCAGTTTCACATGATACAATACCAAGAGTTTATGCTTGATCAGTTAACTAAAAAGCTATCCTCTGATGACTCTGTCGATAAGAAATATGTATTAGAAATGGTAAATAACATACAACAGGTTAGTAACCATTCCTTAAAATGTGGCTATGATGCACTGGAGGCTTCATTTAGGTCAGCCATGACTGGCACAGTGATAAGAAGACATGCATGGCTAAAGAACAAGTCTTACCGGATCATGTTAAAGCTAAGTTATTAGATGCTCCTATGGATAAGACCAGTTTGTTTGGTACACCTGCCCAGCAGGTAATGAAGAAAATGGAAGAAAAGGCAAAATCTGTTCAAACAGTTAAAGATTTCTTGCAGGTTCAGCCCAAGGTTTAGCAGGAACTGGCCTGCCAAAAATTGGTCCTTTCCTGACTCCACAAGATCCCAAAGGGGCAGGAATAGACGTCCCAGAGGCAGAAACCAATCCAGAGGAGGTGCCTATAGAGGACGACAGTGGCAAGGTAATAACAGAGGCACAGACACAACCACTGCCACTACAACAACACAATCACAGTGACTTAACTCTAAATCCGCCTACCAGGGAACAAATAGCAGCTCCATTAGGCAGCAAATTAACCTTATTTTCGAAAAACTGGCACTACATCACAAAAGACAAGTGGATTTTGCAAACCATAGATCAAGGCTACCGGTTCCACTTCCACACTTTACCAGTCAAAAGAGGAATACCAAACCTACCTCCAAATCAAAAAACAGAAGCTCTACAACAGATAATGCAATTAGCAAAGATGAGAGCTGTGGAAAGAGTGCCAATTACAGAACAAGGAAAAGGATTCTACTCCAGACTATTCCTAGTTCCAAGAAAGGAAAAAAGTTGGAGACCTATTCTCGACCTGTCCACCTTAAATACATACATCATTGTCCCAAAATTCAAAATGCTGACCCTACAGCAACTTCTTCCCATGCTGGGCAAGGGGTGTTGGCTGGTGACTCTAGATCTCAAGGAGGCATACCTGCACGTCCCCATTCGACCAATATGCAGAAGATACCTCAGATTTCTTGCAGGATCAGAGCATTATCAATTCTCAGCATTGCCCTTTGGCTTATCTACTGCCCAGAGTATTCACAAAATGCCTGGCATCAGTAATCGCCCACTGCAGACTACAGGGAATCCAAATTTACCCATACCTGGACGACTGCCTGCTACAAGGGGACAACAAGAGCAAGCTGACAACAGATTTACAAAGGGTCATTTACTTGCTACAAGCACTGGGATACACAGTCAATTTACAAAAGTCAAGGCTGATACCATCCCAAACAAGGACATTCTTGGGCGCAGAATTGGACACAGTAAGACAAATGGCATTCCTAACTGCAGAAAACCTAAAAGAACTCCCTCTTTACTTCTTGGCTCTAACAAAACAGAACAAGTTAACAGCAAGAAAAGTACTGCAGGCCTTGGGCTTCATGGCATCATGCATAATCTTGGTCCCACATGCCAGACTACATATGAGAAAACTACAGTGGTATCTAAAGAATTTATGGTCTCAACACAGTCACAGCCTAGAAGCAGAAATTCCACTAATTCCATGCTTAAAACAGGAGTTCCTATGGTGGGCTCAAGCATGCCAGTCAAACCCGGGACTACCCTTTCGCAGCTGTCAAGCAAATCAGACCATCACAACAGACGCCTCAGACCTAGGATGGGGGGCTCACATGCTGGACAAATGCGTGCAAGGTTTGTGGACCCAGGATCAACTTCACCTGCACATCAACCTAAAAGAGATGCTGGCAGTAAAACTGGCAATCCAAAACTTCAGACCTTTTCTCAAAGAAGGCCATTTGATGATAAGGACAGACAACACCACAGTCATGTGGTACATCAACAAACAGGGAGGCACTCATTCATACCCCCTATGCAGAATGACTTTGGAGCTTTGGAACCTGGCACTCAGCTACAACATCCAGTTACAGGCAATGTTTGTACCGGGAAAGGAGAATACTCTAGCAGACATGTTAAGCAGAACCACATCGGATGCCCACGAATGGATGCTACATCCGGACATCTTCAAGACCATCTCAAAGAAATGGGGAATGCCTCAGATAGATCTATTCGCTTCCCCTCTCAATCATCAGCTCAAAAAATTCTGCCCAAGGACATTCCACCCACTGGCATGGAAAGTGGATTCGCTCTCCTTCAGCTGGAAAGGCCTAACAGCATATGCATTCCTCCTCTTCCCTTGATACACAAGGTATTACTAAAAATCAAGGAGGAACGTCCAAGGATAACCCTGATAGCTCCAAACTGGCCAAGACAACACTGGTACCCATTGCTGAGAAGCATGTCCCGGAACAACTTGTGGTCAATACCCCTGATGCCTTTGATGTTAACTCAGAACAACTACAGCATCATGCATCCGAACCTAAAAACGTTGCAACTGACTGCATGGAACATCACATAGCAGCAACTAATCCAGAACTTTCCCAAAGGGTTAAAGACATTATCCTAGAAGCCCGCAGACCTTCAACAAGAAGGAATTATTCAGGAAAATGGAAAAGGTTTGTCATTTGGAGTACTGAAAGAGGAAAAGATGTGTCAAATATAGATATGGCTAACATTCTGGAGTACTTGGCAGAGCTTCTACATACAGGCCTGTCCTATTCCTCCATCAAGATACATGCATCAGCTATATCAGCAGAATACAGTTTTGATCCACCTGTCTTTTCACATCCTTTACTCAGGCAGTTCCTCAGAGGAATCAAGAATGTAAAACCTCCAAGGAAACCACCATTGCCAGCTTGGGATTTGAACTTTGTGCTAGAAAAATTGACACTCGCACCTTTTGAACCAGCAGCAACAGCAGACCTACAACATCTATCGTGGAAAACTGCTTTCCTTCTGGCAATAACCTCAGCAAGGAGGGTTTCTGAACTTCAGGCCCTAATGGCAGTACAGCCCTTCCTAATCTTCCACCAAGATAGTGTCCATGAGGACTAATCCTACATTTATGCCTAAGGTGGTATCCAGAGTGTCCTTAAACCAGGCAATCCACCTACCTGCCTTCTTTCCCAACCCACAAAACAGAGGGAAAGAATACTACACACCTTGGATGTACATAGACAGCTACGCTACTACCTGGACAGAACAAAAGTAGCAGAAAAACTGACCAGCTTTTTGTAGCCTATGCAACAGGAAGAGAAGGAAAAGCTATTTCCAAACAGACAATCTCCAAATGGATAGGAAATTGCATACGATTCTGTTACTCCTTCCATGGAAAACCAATTCCACAGAACATAAGGCCTCATTCTACAAGGGCAACAGCCACTACCACAGCCTTCTTACGAGGAGTGGCAACCAAAGACATTATTGAGGCGGCTACTTGAACCTCTGTGCATACATTTGCCAAGCATTATAATTTACCTCTCTATTCTAGATCCCGAGCAGGGTTTGCCACTGCTGTACTGCAAGGGATCCTAACCACACCATAATCTAGTTTTTCCTCCTCCCTAGTTGGCTATGGTATTCTACCCAGTTGTTATGACTGCAGATGCATCCATGAAGGACATAGTACAGTTTTGTACCTACCATAAATGTAGATGTCCGAACTGGATAGCATCTGCAGTCAGGATTACCCTCCCTCCTTCCCCTCTGTGGTACTCCTAGGGTGTTTACCCTCCTAATAGCTAGCTGGTGGGGGGGGGGAGTCTCTTATGGTGTATTTGTTTGTATATATGTACATACATACTTATTTTTTGTGTTTGTCTTCTACCTTTTTGGAAACATTGGCATTCATCCAAATTTTAGCCTTCCAAGAGGGCAATTGGCATCTGGGGCAAGAAACACTGAGGAAAATGGCGTCGGCTGATGCCTTTATACCCGAAGACCAACAGAGATGACGTCGGGTGAAGTGCGACATCAGCCGAAGCCGGACCCGGACTTTGGAATCCGGCCGACTGAAGGGCTGCCTGACGACAGGACAACCCAGTTGTTATGACTGCAGATGCTATCCAGTTCGGACATCTACATTTATGGTAGGTACAAAACTGTACTGTTTCACTCTGAGGATCTCGCGGGTCTGGAGTTACGCGGGCGTGGTTTGGATGTATGCATTGGATTTATGGAGGGATCGGGGTTTGGATTTATTTATGGTGGTTTCACTTATTTATGGAGAAGGACAAGAGCTACTACAGTTAAGTGGGATTTGGTGTGTGTGTGTGTGTGTGTGCGCGCTTAATATCATCATTCATTTGATTTTTTGATAATATCTTAAGTTTGTTTTCTTGGGATACACCCAAGAAACATAGTTTGGGTTGAAGGTGCATCTTTTCACTTATGCTAACTAATCCTTTACCATGAAAGACCATTTCTGTTTGCATTTCTTGTTTCACTGCTATGCTCAATTGTCACTTTGTTGGCCTTTAATTCCAGGATCCGCCTGAGCAGCTTACCATTTTGCTCATTGACCTTGTGGGACAATTTTAAGGGATTATGATCCTGAACTTTGAAATTTCTACTATATAGGTGGGCTTGGATTTCTAAGACGGTACAAACTCTCCTCAGGCTTATACATTGCATTCTTGCATCCTTTTGCATGGCATTCTTGCATCCTTTTGCATGGCATTTTTATATACTTTTACATGGCTATATAATATTTTTCCAACGTCTGAAATTGGAACATGTATAAGTACAGCTTCCAAACCATGGGGACCACTTCTGTCCTGAACCTCCTGTTTATCTGAAAGTCCAATATCTCTACCAATACTAGAAAAGTGCCTGTTGCTCTATGTTTAAGTAGCAATACTTTAATGACAATCAGGTAAGCTTGGCTGAGATTGCAAGATGCAAGTAAGCTTTAATATAAGCATACTGTTAAAGAATTGCCAACATTGAAAGCCTTTCTGTTGCCATGTAGAGAATACTTAACTAGATAATGTATAAGCCTTGGGTATTGAAATGCATATGCCAGTATTTGTAATAAAGGACAGGATTACATTATTTTAAGAGTCTCATTACACTTGGAGGCATCCAGTCATCTCTGCAGGCTTTACCCATAAACAGAATGCCAATCGTGTGGTCCATAACCTGTACAGTAATCCTTTTAAGCAATGTATCTTGAGCTTATTTCTTGTTTGCTTTTCATTTTTTACTTTGATCATGTTTTCACCATGAAACAAGTAGATGTCAGGCAGCAGGTCTTTTTTTAGATAAGGAACATTTTTACAAGTGGGGGCATCAGAGATTTCTACTTTCAGCATGTTACTTGGTACTTTAATAAAGCTGAATATAAATTATAATTAGAACTGCAGTGCAAGAAGTGGTTTGAGTTGAGTGCTGCTTGTTTTTCTTATACTTGATTTTGACTGGCATTCCATTAATGTATTTAAAAAAACAGTAATTTATTTTTTCATGCCTCGCAACCTTTTTTGTTTCCATCTAGATATTAAGCTGTCATGCAGCCAATGCAATGAAATATTTTTATTCTTCTACACTTCATTTTGTCTTGATTGGACTCTCATAATGACGGTTTGGCACCCATGGCAGTATATTTAGTTTTTGTGGTTTGCTACTACAGGTGTGTGTGTGTGTGTGTGTGTTTTAGGGAATACCTCAGGCTTGAACCCTGTACCTTGTATGCAGGTGTTAAAGATCTGAATTCCCTACCCACCACCATTTGTAAAAAAAATTGCAGATTTTTGCCTCATTTGATCTGATCTGTTCCTCATAATATCTGTGGTTTGTAAATGTTGCAATGCTTGATATTTGATGGTGCAGAGGTAGCATTGTTGCCTCACAGCTGCAGGTTCTCAGGTTTGATTCTTGGCTGGGGTGCGTTCTTTGTGGGGTCTGTATCTTCTCCCTGTGTTTGTGTGGGTTTGCTTTTGTGTCCTCACATGTTACAAAGACATGTCTGCATTATTTCTTCCTGGGCCTCTGCTGAAAATTGTTTTTTTGTTCCAAGTCAGACTGTCCTGATTAACAAATGTTAAATAAAATTGACAGGCATTTGAATTTCAGACTTCAGGTTCTGAATATTTTAATTCCTTACATATTTGATGGTGCAATGGTAGTATTGTTGCCTCACAGCTATAGGTTTTTCTGGTTTGATTCTTGGCTGGGGTGCCTTCTGTGTGGAGTCTGCATCTCCTCCCTGTGTTTCTGTGGATTTGCTCTGGTGCCCTGACATTTTACAAAGACGTGTGTGCAGTATTTCTCCCTGGGCCTCTGCTGAAAATTGTTTTTGTTCTGTCAGAGGTAAAATTGACAGGCATTTGAATTTCAGACTTCATGTTCTTCAGAAAATACATAGTAACACAACCTACAACCTTTTATTCTAGCAATTTTCTAAGTTTATAACATGAATATTTGAAATTTGTCCCTATTTTTGGGACTGTATTCCCCCATTATTGGCTTCGTCCAGGTTTTTTGTGCTAAGGTTGACAGCTATGGCAAGAACTGAATTCACTGAATATGTTTGAGGGCTGTATTCCCTCATTACTGGGTTTGTCCAGGTGTTTTGTACTAAGAGGTTGACAGCTATGGTGAGAACTGAATTTACTAAATGATAGCCATTTAAGTTTCAGTCTTCCTCTCTTTTACAAAGCAGCTGATTTGGCGTAGTGGTATGTTGCTCTGACGGTTTTGTACAGGGACCTTGGCAGTAAAATGTATGGTGGTAACACAGCATTTTATTCTAGCAACTTTCCAAGATTATACAAGCAATGTTTAATGTGTCCCTGGTTTCTGGGCTTTTGACCCCCCCCCCCCCCCAATAAATTTTGGCACTTTCCAGTTTTCTTGTGCTGCGAAGTTGAGATGCAGTTGAGTATTGAGTAGATTTTACAAGGAGATGAGAGCTGCAAGAGAACAGAAGTTTAGTGTTGCTTAAGTGAAGTTGGTTTTCCTTGTTAATAGCACAACAGGTTATCTACTTGCTTTTGATGCAGAAGGCTGTGGGTTCTACTCCCACAAGGGGTGGATGCTGCCGTACTGAGTATGTTCTCCTTGGTGAAGATACTAACTATGAGTCTGTTATCAGTTTGCCATCCATTTCCTCTTGCAATATTACTAGCTTATCATTTTTTAATGTAATATAGGCAATTTATTCCTGAGGGGCAACAGACACTTTATTTTTCGAAGAAACCATGAAATATAAAGGTGTTTGCTAGCAGCAAACCTCTTCATTAGTTACAGATTTCTTTAATGTGGAATTATTTAGATGACTTTTACTTCTTCAGAGTTTGTGCATATTTACTGATAATGGACTGTATAATTGTGCATATTTACTGATAATGGGACTGTAGAATTGTGCATATTTACTAATGGTGGACTGTGGAAGTCTGAGTAGACTTTTATGATGGAAATGTTCTGAACTGGGCAGTTTTGTCATTATGGGTGCATGCGTTTTGTTTCATTGCTTACTGGAAAAATGTTCAAAACAAATTTAAAATGCCCTCTTAACAACTGTACTGTATTGTACAAGGAATATAAATTTAATACAGTGAGGAAGGTGTATCAAAGAGCACATGTATGTTTCATATGCAAGGGGCCTATGATTTGAAAACAGCCCAAAATTAATCTTTATCTGCCACTGGCAAAATGTATTTTCTTTGAATGTGGGTTTCAATGCTGTTTCAATGAATGTGAGTTTCAAGGGCAGAGAAGTTTTAATGCTAAGTCTGTTTTTCATTGTGAGACTGCATTGCTTTGTTTAGCAGATGTCTTAGTGTTTGTGCTGTAAAATACAAAATAAAACTTTCAAATGAAGTCCAACTCATCATAGAAGTAAAGCAGTATGCACATTAGTGTTTATGGTAAATGGAGTGAAATAGCCAAGTAATGGATCATTGGAATGGCTGCAGAGGCTCCATTCAACCATGATTTTGTCAGGGGGGAAGGGCAGCAAACTGAGACGGGCCCAGCTGAACTATACCTCCCAACTGTCCAGATTTTCAAAGAATGAATAGATTCTTGCTTCTTATTTTTGGTTTGTTCTTACATAAAATTTGTAGTTTTCTGGCAAATCATTTAGGAATTAAGTCACTAAATAATACACTGAGTTTCAGACTTCATAACCTTCAGAAAAATGCATGCTAAAGTAAGAACTGTTATTCTATCAACTGTCTCAATTTATACAATAGCAATTTTTAGTACTGTTTATATGTTCCCCCCAATATATTTGGCCTTGTTCAGATTTACTGCATTAACAGGTTGAGAGGTACATGAAAATTGCTTTATAGAATTAGGCATAGCCAGCCTCTCAACTGTCCCCGATTTTTGGCTCAAAATGTTGCTCTTCCCCCTAATAATCCCTCCGCAAAATAGCAATTTTGGAAGAAAACATGAAAGGTTTACAATTAAGAAATAATTATAATAATCAAAGTTATAGATTACTTGAAATGCATGTAGATTCTTTTGTCAGCTGCTCAAGTTAGAAGTACTAATATTAAAGTGTCCCTTCTTTGACAGGTTCCCAGCTGTATTGTGTAGCTATTTCATATTTTTGCATCACATTTTTGGTCCATTTTTCATAAAATTGTGTGTTTTGGCAAATTAGTGACAAATCATTAAAGACTGAAGTTAGAAAATAATGACAGACATTTGAGTTTCAGATTATATACCCTTCAGAAAATTTATACTAACGCAAGAGACCTATTCCATTATCTTTCTAAGTTTATTAGAGTAATATTTAAAAATTGTCCTTATTTTTGGGCCTTTGTCCCACTTCTGTGTATGGCTTTGTCCAGATTTCTTGCTCTGAGGTTGAGAGGTATGACAAATGTGTCAAGGCCATCAGTCAGCCAGAGACATTTCAAATTGTGACATACTTGTTGCACCCCACTCCCCCATGTAGTGACTCTGGATGTGTCCAAGCAAGGCAAGGAGTAGTTATGCAGTGTAAATGTGCAGTGTGACCCCCCCCCCCCCCCATCCAAGGTAGACACAAGTACTACAGTGGCTTTTCATCTGTCCTTGATTTTGCAGAATGGTCTGGTTTCTGTCATATTTTTGTACTGTTGATTTATGCTTATTACTCAGATTTATGCTTATTACTCAAAGTGCCTGTTGCTCTGTGTTTAAGTAGCAATGCTTTAATGACCATAAGGTAAGCTTGTCTGAGATTGTAAGATGCAAGTAAGCTTTAATAAGCATACTGTTAAATAATTGCCAACATTGAAAGCCTTTCTGTTGTTGCCATGCAGAGAATACTTAACTAGATAATGTGTAAGCCTTTGGTATTGAAGGACAGAATTACATTCTTTTAAAAAGCTCACACTTGTTGGAGACTTCCAGTCACCTCTACAGGCTTTACCAGTAAACTAAACAGAATGCCAATCATGCGTGGTGCATAACCTGTACAGTAATCCTTTAAGCAGTGTATCTTGAGCTTGTTTGTTTGCTTTTCATTTTTTACTTTGATCATGTTTTCCCCATGAAACAAGTAGATAGTTGTCAGGCAGCAGGTCTTTTTTGGATAAGAAACATTTTTACAAGTGGGGGCATTACAGAGATTTCTACTTTCAGCATGTTACTTGGTACTTTAATAAAGCTGAATATAAATTATAATTAGAAATGCATTGCAAGGAGAAGTGGTTTGAGTTGAATGCTGCTTGTTTTTCTTGTACTTGATTTTGACTGGCATTCCAGTAATGTATTTAAAAAGTAATTAATTTGTTCATGCCTCACAACCTTTTGTTTCCATCAGGATATTAAGTAAGCTGTCATGCAGCCAATGCATTGAAATATTTTTATCCTTCTACACTTATTTTTGTCTTAATTGGACTCTCATAATGATGGTTTGGCACCCAGGGCAGCGTATTTAATTAAAGTTAGATGTTCTTCGTCTTCCCTTGCTGCAGTCCTGACAATTGGGTATAGTCCGCGTCCCAGTCGGCCCGAATACCAGAGTATAAGGCTGACGTCGGTCATGGCGCCTTAGACTGACGTCAGTACGTCAGGGTACTAATGCGCATGACCGACGTCATTTCCTCAGTCTTTTTTGCCGCATGGTCCGATGCAGAAGCAATTTTGCGAGTGCAGGTTGGCGTTCTGAGATTTTCCGAAACCGGAGTTTCAGACCGAATACAGAGTTGGCTAAGTAACCCGTTGAGACATTTTGGTTTTTCTTGCCTCAGTATTTAACCGGATGTCAGAAAAAGTGAATAACTGTATTTCTTGTGGGAAGCAGATACCATAGGGATTATCATACATTGTGTATACCTTGTTTAGGGCCTGAGCACGACGTTGTTGGTTGCCGCTCTTGTGCTAGATTTAACAAGCGCACTATTAAGAGGAGGCTTGATTGTGCTAGGTTAGTGTTTGGGAAGCGTTGTAATTATACTATGCCGCCGGATGCTCCGACGCCTGCTTCATCTAAGAAGCGCAAGGACAAAACAGTGAAGTCTAGGGGTGAGGAACCGCAGTCCCGGACGCCGGTCCTTTAGAAGGCTCAGGGGAGCCAGAGGTTTTGCCAGGAGTCTCTATGGAGTCTCAGGCAGATACTTTACTGTTACAGGATGTGCCCTCTCAGGAGGTAGGCCAGGCTGAGGGGGCTTCTCAGGTAACTGTTCTTCCCTCTCTTCCCAGGGTAGTTAGGGCCTCTCCTTCTGTTGCCAAAGCTTCTTTTAGAGGAAGGCCAAGTTCAGCTTCTGTAGGGGCTTCTCCTAGCATTTCGGCTCTGTGCCTAAGAAACATATGCTTAAAATGGCAGAAGATTTGATTACTCTGATTAGAGGTTCTATGCCCCACCTGATAAGAGGCCTAGGGTGGAACAGGAGTTTGATAGTTTTGAGCAGTGTTCACAGGCTTCAGAGTCTTCTGTGGAAGACTTGCAAGAGTTTCCTACTTATTCTGATTCTGATGTGGATGATTCCACTCCTTCAGCTTCTCCTCCTGAGGATTTTTCATTTTCAGAGACTCTTCACTCCATGAGGGAGCACTTTAAATGGGAAGGCCAAGATTACTCTGACTCCAGAAAAAGGCTTAGGGAATTCTTGTTTTGCCCCAGCATAGGCCCTTAGCTATTCCTCCTGTGTTGAATGTGGTGGAGGATGTTTTTGCAGAGGCTTCTCTGAACCCTGATTCCTTGCCTCCTGCTCCTGTTAAGCCTGATAGGTATTATAGGGTGCCCAAGCTCATAAGTATTTGTTTAAGAGTCCCAGGGCGGACCCAGAAACTGTTTCTCAGGGGCCTAAAGGTGTTAAAGCTTCTGTGGTTAAAAATCCTGTACCCTCTGATAAAGAGGCAAGGGCTTTGGATAGGTGGGGTAAGAAAGTATATACTTCTTCCACTCTAGCCATGAGGGCGTTGAATTGTCAATTTCATATGCTGAAATATCAGAATTATCTCCTTTCACAATTGAAATCTAAGGTGGATGCTTTGGCGGAAGGTATTGAGTGTAAAGAATTGCTGGATTTGGTTCATGTGTCTGAACAAGTGGGTAAGCATTCTTTGCAGTGTGGTTTTGATGCTGTTCAGGCCTCCTCGAGGGTGGCTGCTACTAGTTCTGTTCTTCGCAGACATGCATGGTTGAAGGATCAGAATTTAGCTGAGCATGTTAAGACCAGGATTTTGGATGCTCCTTTACAGTCTGATGTGTTGTTTGGACCGCCTGTGGAAGCAGTTTTAAAGAAAATGGAGGACAAAGCTAAGTCTATGCAGACTGTTAAAGATTTTTTGCAGGTGCAGCCTCCAAAGTTTAGTAGAAATTGGCCTGCTAAGGGGTGGACATATCCTGCTTATGGTTCCCAGTCTAGGGGTAGGTCTAGACGTGGTAGGGGCAGGGCTCAAGGTTCGTTTAGGCCTAGATCAGACAGTTCACCTGCTCAGACTTCTGGTGAGGGCAGGGGTCAGTCCTTTCGTAAGCAGAACCAATGACCTGCCTTTTCAGCTGCCAGTGGACTCTCGTCTGGCAGCTCCTTTGGGAGGAAGATTGTCTCTTTTCAAAGAAAATTGGGATTTAATCACTCAAGACAGATGGGTGCTGGATATCATTCATCACGGGTACAGATTTTATTTCCACACAATGCCCCCTTTCAAAGGCATGCCAGATGTTCCTCCTCCACAAAGAAAAGAGGCTCACAAGCAAGTTTCTCAGTTACTCCAGATAGGGGCTATTCAGCCAGTCCCTGTGTCAGAAAGGGGCTTCGATTTTATTCTCGCCTGTTCCTAGTACCAAAGAAGGGGAACACGTGGAGACCAATTTTGGATTTATCTATCCTCAACACTTATCTGGACATTCCCAAGTTCAAGATGTTGACGTTACAGCAACTGTTACCTCTGCTGGGCAAGGATCACTGGATGGTAACTTTGGATCTCAAGGAAGCTTACCTTCATGTGCCCATAAGGCTAAGTTGCAGAAAGTATCTGCGGTTTCGCACTGGAGATTTTCATTATCAGTTCTCTGCATTGCCCTTTGGCTTATCTACTGCGCCCAGAGTATTCACAAAGGTTCTGGCTCCAGTGATAGCTTACTTCAGGCTTCAAGGCATTCAAATTTATCCTTACTTGGACGACTGCCTGATTCTGGCTCAAGAAAAGGAACACCTTCTACAGCATCTGGAATATGTCATAGCAGTGCTAAGATGCCTAGGGTATTCTGTGAACGAAATACAGTCCAGTCTAGTACCCTCTCAAGACATGTGCTTTCTGGGTGTGAGACTGAATACAGCAGCCCAGATGGCCTTTTTAACCCCGGACAAACAAAAGAGTCTGTCACTTTACTTCCATCAACTATCTCATCAGTCCGTGCTGACTGCAAGGACAGTCCTTCAAGCATTAGGGTTCATGGCATCTTGTATTCTGGTGCTTCCCAATGCCAAACTGCATATGAGGAAGCTGCAATGGTATCTCAAAATGTATGGACACAGCACTGCCAAGATTTGGACACTGTCATTCAAATAATACCTTGCCTTCAAAAGGAATTCTTGTGGTGGGCTCAGGAATGTCACCTAAACAAGGGACTCTCTGTGACCCGGCCAGAGGCGAGTCAGATTTTAACGACAGATGCCTCGGACACTGCTTGGGGAGCTCATCTAAATGGAAAGTGGATACAAGACAAGTGGCCTGCCAGACTACAGCATCTACATATCAACATGAAGGAGATGTTAGCAGTCCAGTTTGCATTGATGGCGTTCAAGGAGTTACTTCTTCCAGGGCAGGTGTTGATTCTGACAGACAACACAACTGTCATGTGGTACATCAACAAGCAAGGGGGAACACATTCTTATCCTCTATGCAGGCAAGCAATGATTTTATGGGAGACTGCGTTAAGCCTGCAACTGACTCTTCAGGCAAGGTTTCTGCCAGGAGCACAGAACTCCCTAGCAGATGTATTAAGCAGACAAATCATGGATCCCCACGAGTGGAAACTGGATCTTCATGTATTTCAGAAATTGACAGTGTCATGGGGAACTCCAGACATAGATCTGTTCGCTTCTCCACTAAACCACCAGCTGCCAAAGTATTGCACAAAGGGGTTTCATCACACAGCTTGGAAAGTGGATGCTCTGTCTTTCAGTTGGAAAAACCTTCATGTCTATGCCTTTCCACCTCTACCTCTTCTTCCAAAGGTATTACTAAAGGTCAGACAGGACAGGCCAAGGATGATTTTGATAGCTCCAGATTGGCCTCGGCAACACTGGTACCCACTTCTAAGGAGTCTTGTAAAGAAGCCTCCATGGCCTTTACCTCTGATTCCTCATCTGTTATCTCAGAAGGACGGTCATCTGCTCAATGTCAAGCTTCAATCTCTTCATCTCACAGCTTGGCATATTCTGTGTTGAAGCATGGTAGGTCTCAGCTTCCTCAACAAGTTTTAAATGTGATTATGGAAGCTAGAAGGCCTAGTACTAGGAGAGTGTACGCAGAAAAATGGAAGAGATTTTTATTTTGGAGTACAGCAAAGAATTTGGAGATTTCAGAGCCTAATTTGAGTGTGGCTCTTCAATATCTTACTGAATTATTGGACAAAGGTTTGTCTTTATCTTCCATAAAGATTCATGCTGCAGCAATTTCAGCTCACTATGATTGTGACCCACCTTTGTTTTCGCATCCTTTGTTCAAGCAGTTTCTTAGAGGGGCAAAGAATATAAGACCCCCACGATGAGCTTCTACTCCTGCTTGGGATCTCTATTTTCTGTTGGAAAAACTTACTCTACAACCTTTTGAGCCTGCAGCTACTGCTGAATTGAAATATTTGTCATGGAAGACTGCTTTTCTGTTGGCTATTACTTCTGCGAGAAGGGTGTCTGAGTTGCAGGCCCTTATGGCAGTAGAGCCCTTTTGATTTTCCATAAGGACAGGGTATCATTACGCACTAATCCTTCCTTTATGCCTAAGGTGGTTTCTAGTGTGGCTTTAAACCAAACTATTCATTTGCCTACGTTTTGCAGATCCTCAAAATAAAGGGGAAAAGATTTTGCACACTTTAGATGTACACAGGCAATTGCGTTATTATTTGAGCAGGACTAAAGATTTTAGGCAGTCTCAGCAGTTACTTGTTTCTTTTGCTTTAAGTTCACAGGGCAAGCCTGTGTCAAAACAAACTATTTCTAGGTGGATTGGCTTTTGCATTGCATTTTGTTATTCCCATCATGGCAAAGAGGTTCCAGCTGGGATTAGGCCTCATTCCACTAGGGCTACTGCCACTTCAACAGCATTTCTAAGGGGTGGCAACTAAGGATATTCTGGAAGCAGCTACTTGGAGTTCAGTGCATACTTTCTCTAGGCATTATCACCTGCCTATATACTCTAAGACTAGAGCTGGTTTTGCCACAGCTGTTTTACAAGGCATGTTGTCAGCTCCTGCTACTTTATAATTTGCCAGCCTCCCTTACCTCTGCTTTGGGATTCTACCCAATTGTCAGGACTGCAGCAAGGGAAGACGAAGAACATAGTACAGTTTTGTACCTACCATAAATGTAGATGTTCGAGGATTCCCTTGCTGCAGTCCAATTTACCTCTCCTTCCCTCTGTGTTTCAGGGTGGTTGTGTAGGTGAGTTTACATGCTTATATTTTTGTATATATATTACTGTATATATTGTACATGTTTTTTGGTGCAGGTTGTTTTTGGGACTTGTCTTTTTGGGTCTTCTGACATCTGGGGCAAGAAAAGACTGAGGAAATGACGTCGGTCATGCGCATTAGTACCCTGACGTACTGACGTCAGTCTAAGGCGCCATGACCGACGTCAGCCTTATACTCTGGTATTCGGGCCGACTGGGACGCGGACTATACCCAATTGTCAGGACTGCAGCAAGGGAATCCTCGAACATCTACATTTATGGTAGGTACAAAACTGTACTTTTTGTGGTTTTGAGCGTAGCTCCTCCCCTTTCTAGTTGACCACACCCCTTCCCCTTGACCCCACCCATTCAGCTGTCTCCTGCAGCCCCCCCCCTTTGATTTGAAGTCACCAGCTGCCACTGCTTATTTATGTATAACATTTTTAGTGGAAGGAATATTAGAACACTAGAGAAGGGTACTTAGAATTCCATGTTTTTAACTGGAGCAAAAGTTTTAGTACATTATAAGCTTTTTAATCTTTTATATTTTTTAATATACATTACAGAATAGAGATCGTGACTGAAGGGTTAATGTTTTTTTTGTTATTACTAGCTGCTTTCCATGTGCCCAATCATAATGAACTGTGTAGTATTTAAATGGTTGTCTTAAATTTTGTCTTTGTTTGATGACATTTACACTACATGAAAGCACTTACTTGTGTTATTTTCATAATAAAATTTTAGAACTATATATTCCTTTTGGAGTCTGGTGCTTGTGGAACCTAAATCTGCCAGCTTGTTCACTTTCTTGATTCATCCAGTTATGTCAGACAAGCTTATGGGTTTCAAAAAGGGCACTTCTGTGGCTGTAATATCCCCATCTCAGATGCGGATTCAGTATTTGCATATTGTGAAGTCTGAAGATTGTGACATTTGCTTGGGGTTCTAACATAGAGCCTTGATTTTGTGAAGAAACAAGTTGGTGTTGAAAGGTTTGCTTCCTTCTTCCTCCACTTAGGTGTCTGGAGCTTTCCTTTCCTCCAAGAAGCCTGCAAATAAATTTGAAGGGGGCAATGGGAACAGGCAGCTAAATGGAAGTTAAAATATAGAGAGCCAAGAAGCATTCCCCTGACCACTCTCCTCACTCAACTCCAACTTTGGCTTCACTTTGCTAAAGTTTAGAAGACCTCGGATCCAAATTGTTCCTCTTCTAAGTCACCTTCTTGAAGGCAATCTGGCTTTTCCCCAGAGCCAGTACCTTTAAGAATATATTCCCCTTTTCTGCAAGACACACTCCATAGGGCTTTGAGACCCCCATCTACATAATCATTGTTCAGGTCTACATGGAGCCTATCTGAACCAGATGTGGAAATTCCTCCAGATCCAAATTCAGTTGGGAGTTATTCTGCGCTGAGCTTTGGACTGTCGCAGACTGTTTTGGTTGCTTCTATCTGATCCATCCCTCAGCTTCTCATGCATTGGATCTGAGACTTCCAAGATTGTCCTTGTTGGATTAGAAGGTTTGGTCCACTTTGACTTCGGCATATTCTTTCATCCAGCCAGTGCTGACTGCATTGGAGCCTGAGAGATCTCAGAACGTAACCTTGGTACTGGAGCAAGGGTGGCGGCCTGACTCTGACTGTCAGAATCGTCTCTTTTCCTCAGAGCTTCAAATATTAGATCTGCTGTTGTAATTTTCATTTTTATTAATTCCTTAATTGATGGGTTCGGGTCAGAGACTCATATCTGAGACTGACACTTCTTGCAGACTCTAGGATCATAGAGCTCTCCCTTTACCCATAATTCCCCACCAACCTAACATATATCCGATCTCGTTTGCCGCCATTGCAAACAACTGTGGATTATGAACTCTTGAGCATGTTCGCATATTTTCTAACTAGTTTTTTCTTGTGGGCTATATGAATGTGGTCATTTGTTACATTTTAACTGTTATTTATTTCTATAATAGCTCCTGTGTTGCTTTAATAATTTTTTTCACCTTTTTCCGTCCCTTTTAGGTATTCCTCTTTAACTGCCTTTTTGTACTCCCGAGTACTCTTTCCTAACATTCTTGGTAGTTTTTCCCACTTTGTCTTTACTTTCCTATAATATATATGTACACACACGCGCGCGCACACACACACACACACACACACACACACACACACACACACACACACACATATATATGGGTCTACTTCAGACCATATCACTGAATCATAAAACACTGAGATAAAAGAACGGAAGTTGATAACATCGAAGGCTGATATTATCGTAACTTGAAACATCAAACCAGGTACTGTGCATGTCGGGTAGTACACAGAACTACGGAATGGAGATCGTGCTGCAGTCATAAGAGCAGCTTCTGCATTTAATAACAGTATTAAAGAAAAAATATTGCTATTCAAAATTTGCAATGGAGATTGCAGTACACTGGGGATCGGGAAATTTACCCTGTAGTGCGATCTCCGAGTTGGTGTATATAATTTACCGAGGGTGCAGGTGGGCTTGCCCCTTTGCAAAACTTATTAAACAGGTATAGTTTTTTGTTAGATGATGGTTTTAAATGGAGAAGGTGCTCTGACTGCAGAGCGATCATCCTTAACGAGTTCCATGTACTTGGTTTGATGTTTTCGATTAATCTCATACTTCAGTGTTATCGGGTTTCATTCTTTTCGTCTCAAAGTTTTAAGATGATGTGGTATTTTGATGGTCTGAAGTAGACCCATATATATATATATATATATATATATATATATATATATATATATATATATAAAACATTTATCGTATATACATGTTTATATAATTGTTGTTGACTTGCTTTCACTTTGTGCTTAGTACTCTGAGAATTTTGAAGATGTCTTGAAAAACCTTTGGCTTTTAAAAAGTGTCTTTCCTGTGGGCATAAGATCCCAAATTCTGATGCCCACAGGGAATGTCTCTACTGTTTTGCCCCTGCTTACTTGGACACTAATTGCGATATAAGTGTCAGATTCAACTGTTGGGCTCTTATCAATCAGAAAAACAAGCTAATTCTGAGAGGCCTTCTTCCTTCTAAGTCCTATTCAGTTGCTGGGGCTCAAACCCCTAAGAAGCCTGACAAACCAAAAAGTAGCTCTTTATCTAAGGACAGGGAGACTCCTAAAAGGTCTGCTGAACTCCTTTTTACTTCGACCTTGACTCCTTCTTCAGAGCCTCCAGCCAAGGTCTTAAAAAAGATGGATCCATCATTACTGGATCTGACTCAAGACTGCAAGATCCCCTCAGATCTGTACTCATCCTTTGATGTCTGAGCCTATTTCTTCCAGGCTTCCATCTCCTTTTCTTAAACAGTCACCCGTGAAAGCATTCTAGTCCCCCTTCTACTGCCTTGTGTCTAGAAGTCCTCAAGGAGCCTGTCCGAAGCAGATGTGGACAGGATGATTTGGAAGTTATCAGGATCAGATACAGATGGGAGTCCTTTTGGCTCTCACCCCCTCTAGGCTTGAAAGACTGCCTTGAACCACTTCACCTATAATTTCTTCCTCCCAGATCTGTCCTTCCATTTCAGAGACATTGGATCTGAAATCCTTGCGGGCATCTTCTTCAGATCCAACTATTCTTGTTTCTCTGACTTCGATGATACCTCTGAGCCGACGGGCACCAAGCATCTTGAAGTCAGATTCTCAGCATCAGCACAGGGACCTTGAAGTCAACTTCAAAGCTTTCAGAGCGGTCTCTCCCCCTCAGAGCTTCAATATTGGATAACTCTGTTCCGACTCCTTCTGGTAGAGTACTGATAGGGCTGCAGGGGCTGACGTTCTGAGAGAGCTCAGTTTTGAATACGTCAACTTCTATCTCTCCTAGGCACCCAGCATTTGAGGTGGTGGATAGGATCTTCTCTATGCCTAGAGAACAGGCACACGCTACCCTCTTTGGATCACACATCTTTGCCTCATTCTATTTTGTGCCCTGAACCTTGATCATTGCTTCCACTGGGACAGCCTACCCAATTAAGCCTTCAGCCAACCTATCTGGGCATTATTATCTCTTCTGATACTTCCCCAGAGCATCCCACCAAGGAAGTCCCTCGTGCGAGAACATGCAAAAGGAGGCACTTATATTCCCTACAGGAATCTCTCTCTGAGGACACTGATTTTGATGAGTGGGAGGGACCCCCCCCCTCCCCAAGATCACCATCTGATGACATCACCTTTGAGTACATTCTGGAGCTCTTTAAACAGAGGTGGTTGGTTTTCTGATACCCGTTCCTAAGAGGAAACGGTGCTTGTGGTTCTGACCCTTCTACTTCCTGGGTGACTTCCCTGGCCAATGATCTTGTTGACCTGGTCTCGTGGTGGGCATAAAAAGAACTGGACGCCATTGAGCCAGTACTTAAGAGATAAGATAATATTCTTGCGCCTGCTAATGAATGTGCACATGGGCAATAAGGGTGCACCTGTTGATGCCTTGGTTATCAGTGGTCACAAGAAATGAACCAGTGGAGCAGAGTTCCCCTGTCCAGCCCCTTAACAGGGAGTCTGGGGTGCTGGACAGGTTTAGGAAGTGTAACTATGCCTCAGCAACCTTCACTCATTTTACAACACTTCATAGAAATTTGATCAAGGAGCTTACCAAATCTCTTTCGGGGTGTGTCTTCTGAGGAAGGGAGTAGAATTTCCTCACAGCTGGCTACCCTCCAATCTGTATCTAATTCATCCATGAGGTTAATCTTGCACACTGTGGAAGGTACGTCACGGGCAGTGGGTTCAGGTTTATATCCATTAGAAGACATGCCTGGATGCGCCTGTGACTTTGTGGACCTATTTAATTCTTCTTTCATTAATGGACCTTTTGATGGATCTTTGCTTTTTGGCCGCAAAGTGAAAAAGACACTCTAGTGTGTACAAGAGGGAAAAGCCCCGTCTGCCATGGGCGTACATTTTTCTACCCTTCAAAGGCCCTTTTCTAAAAACCAACAAGGTTGGCAGAAAGATGTGGTTTAAGAAGACCCAAGGTCGTTTCCAGGAGTCATGTGGAGATAGAATTTTCACCTCTGCCCCTAGAGGAACTAATAGAAGATGCCATCCTCACAGCAGAGGTGGTCCTCATAACCAGGGACATAAAGACTCCTCCTTAGGTAGGCCCTATCAATGCTCCTGAAGAGAGGCCCAATTGGCCATCTTTAGAGGTAGTCAGGGGTCGTTTTTCCCTGCACCAGAGAGCCTGGCTTAATATCACAAAAGATTCATGGGTGCAGTGGATTATATCTAGAGGTTATATCATACCGTTTTTCCAACCTCCCCAACTGTTTGGAAGAAAATCCGCAATGTTCCACCCAGTCAGAGGGAAGCAGCTTTTCTAGAAATTATAATAAAAAAAAGCTGCTAGAAAAAGAGTCATCCAGGAGGTACCCCCAGACCAAAGAGAGTCTAGAGCTTATCCAGGATTCTTCTTGGTGACAAAAAAGCAAATTAAACCAGTTTGTTTAGTATGCAAAGTTTCGGATGGTCACAGTTCAGTCCATTCTGTCTTTTCTGCAGAAGGATGACAGGGATATGCTCAATAGATCTTCAAAATGAACAGCTCTGTGGGAGATATCTCTGCTTCCAGCTGGGGCCAGTCATTCTCTGTTCAGAGCACTGCTCTTTGGTCTCACCACTGTCCCCAGGGTGTTCACCAAATGCATGGTAGTTATAGCAGCTCACTTGGGACTGCTGGGATTCCAGTGTGTCCATATCTCAGACTGGCTCCTGACTGCTTCTACCAGGCTTCAACTGATTCAAGCAAGCATATACTTACTCCAGTTGTGCTCCCATCTGGGAGTATCAGCCAATTACAACATATCTCAACTCTAACCAACATGGAGTCTAGAGTTCATCAGTGCTCATTTGAGTACAGTCATTTAGATAGCTTCTCTGTCTCCATCTTGAGTAGACACCCTACAATCCCTGGTCAAGAACGTGATTTAAAATGTATCCCTTCTAGTCCAACTGATACTTCAGGCTTTGGGTCCTGCTCGCCCCCGAGTATTTTTGGCTTTGTTCAAATTTCTTGCAGTAAGAGGTTGAGAGATATGGTGAAGATACTTTTGGCAGTTGACAGAAAATCCTCTTCCCTTCATGGAAATGTCCTTGCACCAGCCAGACCAGACACATCTTTTCTCTCTGGTACTACTTCACAGGTTGCAATCAACGGTTGTAGAACCAGTTCCTGCACCACAAAAAGGAAAACAATTTTTGGCTAGAATCTTTTTGGTACCCAAAAAGGAGCTGTCATGGAGACCAGTGTTAGATTTCTCATACCTAGATACCTTTCTGAAAACACCATATGCAAAATGCTTACCTTGCAGGTGGTCCTACCCCTTCTTCCAGATCACTGTTCCACGATGACTTTACATCAGAAAGATGCTTGTCATGTTCCAATTGCTCCCAAATTCAAGATGAACCCAGAAGTGTCCTGTCTCACACCCTCATAAAGATTTGTCTTCCTGGTAGTTGTATGATGGATACAAAATATTTTTTTTTCTACCAGAGGGGACAGTTCTGACTACTCAGAACATTTTCTAGGAGTCCTGTCTTAAGGAAGCTGGCTCTGCAAGAAATTTTTTCAAAATTCTATACCTCGTGTTGTCAGTGATGCTCATGACACCACTAGCCAGACTCAACATGATAAAGATTCAGTGGTACTTAAAAATTGTTGGACCCAGCACCTGCTTCCTTTGGAGTTTCAAGTACTAGTGCTGGATTTTGTGAAACAAGAGCTATAGTGATGGGGGGAGCAGATATATCTCTCTCTCCTGACCTACCCTTCTCCCACCAAACAACTTTTCAGTTAGTCCAGATGAACTTGTCAGATTTTGCATTGGGAACAATGTCCAGGGAAATTCAAGTGCAAAGTGAATAGGCTTCTTCAGATGCTACATATCACATACATATCAAAGAAATGCTAACAGTGTTTCAGACTTTAAAAGTTTTTCACCACTTATGGCCTTCAGGTCAACACCACAGGTGCTGACTTTGAGGGAACATGGATGAAATTCTTGGCTAGGCTTATAAGGGCCTCTGGGCCAATAGCCTAATATCCTGTGAACCACAGTCATGTGGTACCTGAACAAAGAAAGGAGGTACAAGGTCATACCCTCTTTGCCAGTTGGTAGGGATGGCTTGGGAACTAGCCTTACAGCATTCTTTGATACAGGCCTCATACATCCCATGAGAGCAAAAGACAGAGGCGGATAGACCAACTAAGTAGATCCTTGATGGACTCTCACAAGTGGAAACTCTGGGCAGAGGTCTGCCTGTATTTGGTCTAGATGTGAAGAACACTTTAAATACTTCTGTTCAACTCCTTTCAAAAACATACAGTTGGAAAAATTGTTTGAAACATTCTTACAGCCATACTTGAAGGACAGAAGTATTCCCGTTCTGCTGGCTGGGAATGTTCCTTTACACCCTTTCCAGATACCCAAGGTGCTTATGAAGATTCAGAAAGAATTACCAGAGATCATTGTGACTCCCCTTTGGCCCTGGCAAAGTAAGTTCTCCCTTTTAATGGAATTGGCCAAGGGCAATTACTACAAGGCTCCTCATGCTCTGGATGTGCTCACATTGTGTTAGGAGTCACTGGTGCATCCTAACGTAAAGCAATTACTACAGGCTGGAAAATTTTATCTTGATACCTTTTGGCATTTGTTAATGAGGATGTGCAGCCAGCAAGTGTTGATGGAGGCAAGAAAACCTGTATCTAGAAAATCTTATGCATACAAGTGAAAGAGGTTTTCTAGGTTGTGCCTAACCGCTGTCAGAGGGCTCAGTATGGTGTCTTCCCTTCTGGTTTTAAAATGTTTGTGTGAGATATTCAACAATGGCTCACCTTGTGCATCTGTCAGGGTGCTTCTTGATTCCGTTTCAAATTGTCTGCATTTGTATCCCCTTCTCTTTCATCTCTATTTGTGGTCAAGCAGTTTATGAACGGAGTGTTGCACTTGAGACCCCCTCGAAAGCAAATTCCTCCTCCTTAGGATCGCAACTTTTTTCTTGAAAAATGGACCTGATCTCCTTTTTAGTATGTCTTTTCGGGCTGATTTGAAATTAATCACTTTGAGAACTGTTTTGCTTATTGCTCTGACATCTACAAGTCGTATCTGAGCTGCAAGCTCTCACAGTGAGCCAACTTTATTTGATTTTTCGCAAGGACAGGATTTTTTTTACACACCAATCTTGCCAAACGTTGTCAATAAATTTACTCAGAGTCAAACCATCAACTTCCGGTCTCTTTTCTAGAACGTATAAACAAGGGAGAGAAGATTCTGCATATCTTGGATATGCATAGGCAGCTCAGGCACTACTGTGCCTGAGGAAAGCTGAACAACTATTTCCTATTCTATGGCTAAGAAAGTTCAGCTTCTCTCTAAGCAAATGATCGCTTGTTGTTTCTAGCACCATGGAAAATATATTCCAGGCAAGGTTAAGGTGCATTCCAAAACAAAACTAAACCATCACAAGTACGACAAGTGCAAAGGCCCAATAAAGAGGAAATTGCAGCATAAATAAACCAGCCAAGACTGTAAAGTGGAACACAACACTTTTAATATACACAGTCCAACATGTGCAAAAGCACAAAAATTATTCACATATGCAAAAGCACATAAAATATTCCAACCGGTTTCAGCAGATGCACCTTCATCAGTGAATATACAACCACAACTAAAAGTTACATTTTATAGATGTCCATCCTCAAAGCTCCGTTATTATTGGAAAATTACAAATGCTTATTAAGACCTGGAGCAAATAAGCCACCTAATTTAATAATCCAGCAATTTTCCATCCTGTTCAAAATATTATGCAAACCAATTTTATTTCTCCTATCTCCCTCAATTTTATCAGTAATGACCAACATAAAATGGGCTGTGGGATGCTTAATACAATGTTTATAAAGGGCATTAGACTATCTTTTATTCCTAATGTCACTAAAATGTATAAGTGGGCATGAAGTTTGTCCCACATAGAAGGCAGAACATGTAGTTAAATAGATGACCCAATCAGTGCTGAAATTGCCTACAAACTTAATGTCATACACCTTGGGAATATTTTTGCAAGTAAAGTATTTTGATTTCAAAACATCTACAAAGAGGGCAGTGGCCACAAGGGCCGCAACCTAAAAGTAGCCCTCCATCTATCGTCATTTGATGTGTGGAATTATGAAAAACTTTATTCTTTCTTTTATAGTGGATAAAAAAAACACATAGTCTTGCCCCTAGGAAATGAAAATAAACATCTAGAAGTTAATATATTGCACAACCTGCTGTCATAAAGCAAAATATCCCAATATTTGTGTATGACATCCATAAAATTGAAAGATGTTCTTCGTGTTTCACTGTTGCAGTCATTACATTTGGGGTAATCTGCTGGCAGGTTGTCCTAAGTCGGCCTGATTAACAAAGTCTTGGGTCCTGTGTCAGTTGCTGTCCCTTCTTCCATGACGTCAGGTCACCAAAGGTATAAAACATGCAGCCGGCGCCATTACATCAGTCTTTCTTGCCATGCAGTGCCCGAAGCAGAAGCAGTTCGCAAGTGCCGGTTGGCAGACTCCTGAAATTTTCGTTTTCGAGTTTCAGAACCGAAGTCTTCAACTAAAAGCTAAGTACCCCATTGGGGAAACTTTTACTTGCTCCTTACCGATGTCAGTAAAAGTTAATAATTGCATTACTTGTGGGAAGCAAATACCTCATAAGGATTTTCATTTGTACTGTATTCCTTGCCTAGACCCTGACCACAATCTGCCTTGCTGTCGGTTTTGTGCTAAATTTAATCAACGCACGATTAAACATTGGTATATTTTTGCTTCTAAATATTTTGGTTCAAGATTTAACTATCCAGAAATGTTGTCCGTTAGCAATCTGACTACCGGAATACCTAAAAAACGCAAAGAAAAAGAGACAGTCGAGGTCCAAAACAGACGACATTGCTTCTCCTAAGCCAGTCACAGGTTCACCGGTACTCGGTGAGGCGCTTTCGCAGCCCCTGATGCCCGTTACTTTTGATTCGCAGGCCTCTACTGAGACCCATTTGGAGTCCGGTATGCTGCGAGATGCTTTAAGTACTGAACCCACGGATGTCTCTACCTTAGATGAGTCCGGAGCTGCTGTGCAGGCACCAGCTTCTGAGGGTGTTTTCAGGCCTAAAGATTTCTATATTAAACCGTCATCTTCAAAACTAAGGCCAAAATCTACTTCTATGTCTGGGCCACATGTACAGGCCCCAGTGCTTAAAAAACAAATGATCAAAATGGCTGAAGGTTTAATTACTTTGATCAGGGGTACCCATCCCCCTCCTGCTAAGAGGCCTAGGCAAGGCATGGAGTATGAATCTTCAGATCGAGTTTCTATTTCTTCTGATTCTTCTTCTGAACAGGAATTATCTATACCTACTTATGAGGACTCTGATGCAGAAGATTCCATCCCTTCTGCTTCTCCCCCTGAGGATTTCTCTTTTGGAGAAACTTTACATACCTTAAGGGAACACTTCCACTGGGAAAGTCAGGATGTCTCTGAATCTAAAAAGAGACTTGGGGATTTTCTTCTTCTTCCTCAGCATAGGCCTTTGGCTTTACCTCCTGTTCTAGACATTGTTGATGATGATTTCTCAGAATCCAGTATGACTCCTGATTCCCTGCTCCCGGCTCCTAGTAAGCCAGACAGATACTACAGGGTTCCCGACTCCCAAAAATTCCTTTTCAAAAACCCTACTTCTGACCCTGAAACCATTTCTCAGGGTCCCAAGGGCGTTAAGGCTTCTACTGCTAAAAATCCTACCCCTTCTGACAGAGATTCCAGGGCACTGGATAGATGGGGTAAGAAGGTTTACACATCTGCAACCTTGGCAATCAGGGCTTTAAACTGTCAATTTCATATGCTTAAATATCAACAGCATGTCATGGGTTTACTTAAACAGAAAATTATGTTGATCTCTGACTGTGTGGAAAATAGAGTTGCAGGATTTATTACATTCAGCTGAACAAGTTGGAAAACATAATTTGCAATGTGGTTTTGATTCTTTGGAGGCCTCTTGCAGGGCTGCTGTTACTGGATCTTTGATAAGAAGGCATGCTTGGCTCAAGGAGCAAAATCTGCCTGACCATGTTAAAGCAAAATTGTTGGATGCTCCTTTACAACAGGACAGCCTCTTTGGTAATAAGGCTGAAGAAGTTTTAAAAAAGATGGAAGATAAAGCTAAATCTATGCAAACTGTGAAAGATTTCTTACAAGTGTAGCCACCCAGATTTAGTAGGCACTGACTTACTAAGAACTGGTCCTGTCCAGTTCCCACGAGAGCAGCTCAAGTCAAATCCAAACATTCCAAAGGCTCTAGGTTTCAGTCACAAGGAACTTTTAGAACAAAACAATGGGGTGCCTCCATCTCCAAATCTGAAAACAACAAGGCACCTCCCTATTGTGAACAGTCTCAATGACGTTCCACTGCAATCACCAAGCACTTACCTTTTGGCCGCCCCTTTGCGGGGGGGAAACTGGCATTTCATGCACGAAACTGGCAACTGATTACCCAGGACAAATGGGTTTTAAATATAGTATCCCAGGGATACAAATTTCATTTCCACATGCTGCCAGTCCCAAACGGATAGCCAGATCTGCCTCCAAATCAGTGGGCAGAAGCCCAGAAACAAGTTCTGTCCCTCAGGAATATGGGGGCTATTCAGCCAGTACCAGAAGAGGAAAAGGGGCAAGGTTTCTATTCAAGACTTTTCCTGGTACCCAGAAAAGACAAATCATGGCATCCAATTCTGGACTTATGTATTCTAAATACATTTCTGGACATTCCAAAATTCAAGATGCTGACTCAACAGTTACCATCTATGTCAGGCAAAGATGCCTGGTTGGTAACGCTAGACTTTGAGGCTTACCTGCATATCCCAATCGGGGAATCTTGCCGAAGATACCTCCACTTCAAAGCAGGCTACTTGCATTACCAGTTCTCTGCTCTGCCCTTTGGCTTATCTACTGCACCCAGGGTCTTCACAAAGTGCCTGGCACCAGTAATTGCTTTTTGCAGGCAAAGAAATATTCAAATTTATCCATACCTGGACAATTGTCTAATTCAAGCAGAAAGCAAGGACACTCTTCTAAAGCATCTGGCATTTGTGAAAAGGGTTCTAACTTGTCAAGGGTACACCATAAACGAAAATAAATCACAACTGGTACCTTCTCAAAAAAGTACATTCCTGGGTGCAAGCTTGATTACAACTGCCCAGATGACTTACCTTACGCCAGAAAAGCAAATTCAGTTGATGACTTACTTCAAACCCACAACAACTCGGCTATCTGCAAGACAAATTCTGCAGGCCTTGGGATTCATGGCCTTCTGCATTCTTCTAATTCCATATGCAAGACTGCATGTGAGGAAACTTCAGTGGTACTTAAAAAGTTTATGGAGTCAACATTGTCAAGCCTGGAAACAATGATTCCTATCCTACCTTGCCTGCAACTAGAGTTCCTATGGTGGGCGGAGGCCTGCCACCAAAACAAGGGACTGCCATTCACTACACCCCCTGCCGCCCAAACCCTAACTACAGACGCATCAGACTATGCTTGGGGGGGGGGGGGGCATCTGGCAGGAAAATGCATTCAGGGCAAATGGAGACCAAATCAAATGCACCTACATATCAATCAGAAAGAGATTCTAGCTGTACAGAATGCTCTGACAGCCTTCAAGGACTACCTTCATCCAGGACAACTACTGACGAAGACAGACAACACCACAGTCATGTGGTACATAAACAAGCAGGGGGGTACACATTCCTACCCCCTTGCAGACTAGCCATGGCATTGTGGAACAGGGCCTTGACTTATCAAATACATCTACAAGTTCAATTCCTGCCAGGAAAGCTAAATACTCTGGCAGACAAACTAAGCAGAAATCTTATGGACCCACACAAATGGAAACTGGAACCTCAAGTTTTCAGCATGTTGACACGCAAATGGGGGAGCCCAGACATACATCTTTTTGCCTCACCCCAGAACTATCAGTTGGACAAATTCTGCACAAGAATTCATCACAAAAAAGCTTGGAAAGTGGATGCTCTATCAGTCTTTTATTTTCCCCCTCTGCCTCTGCTCTCCAAAGTCTTACTAAAAGTCAGACAGGACAAACCAAAAATGATTCTGATTGCTCCAGACTGGCCTCACCAACACTGGGTACCGCTCCTGCGCAGTGTCACACCTTCCTCCGTGGCACCTGCCTCAGACACCTTACCTATCTCAGCAAACCTGTGATGGGTGTAATTTTTGAGGCTAGAAGGCCTAGTACTATAAAATCTTATGCTGACAAATGGAAAAGATTCTGTGCCTGGAACCAAGCACAAGGATTAAGCACAGCAATGCCCAGTATTCCTCAGATTCTGCAATATTTAACTGAGATGCTTCACAAGGGCCTATCTTTTTCTTCCATAAAAATCCATGCATCTGCCTTTTCAGCTCGTTACAACACAGAACCTCCCCTCTTCTCTCATCCTCTAGTCTAAATGAAGCAGCATCTCAGAGGGGCCAAAAATTTAAGACCTCCCAGGAGAGCACCAACTCCTGCATGGGACCTCAATTTTGTTTTGGAAAAGCTCACTCTTCCTCCTTTTGAGCCATCTGCTACTGCAGACCTAAAATTTCTCTTGGAAAACAGCTTTTCTTTTAGCAGTCACTTCAGCTAGAAGAATTTCAGAATTACAGGCTCTTATGGCAGTGGAGCTTTTCATTATTTTTTTCCGGATAGGGTGTCTCTCAGGACCAATCCATCTTTCATGCCTAAGGTGGTATCCAGTGTGGCTCTTAATCAGACCATTCATCTGCCAACTTTCTTTCCTAATCCACAGAACAAGGGTGAGTGAATTCTGCATTCATTGGATGTACACAAACACCTAAGATTCTACTTGAACAGGACGCAATCTCTAAGAAAGTCTGAACAACTATTGGTGGCATTTGCTGCAGGGGCAGAGGGAAAGGCTATTTCAAAGCAGACTATTTCCAAATGGATAAGCCATTTTATTCGTTTCTACTACATGCACCATGGTAAACCTGTCCCCAAGGGGATCAGATGTCATTCCAACAGGGCTACATCTACTTCTGCAGCCTTCCTCAGAGGGGTTCCTACCAGAGATGTTCTACAAGCTGCTACCTGGAGCTCAGTTCATACGTTCACCAAACATTACCATTACCTCTCTTCTCTAAATCCAGAGCAGGCTTTGCCACTGCTGTCCTGCAGGGCCTTATAGCTGCTCCTAATGCTGTATAAATCCATCCTCCCAACCATAGCTTTGGGATTCTACCCAAATGTAATGACTGCAACAGTGAAACGCTAAGAACATAGTACAGTTGTGTACACTTACCATAAATGTAGATGTTAGAGTGTATTCACTGTTGCATTCCTGGTTATCCTCCCTCCAGCCCCCTGTTTTTCTCTAACTATACCTCTCCTTTCTTTTACTATGATTAAAAGCCTTCTTGGTATATTTGCTTTTGTTTGGAGGTATATGCTTTGTGTTTTAAATTATATATATATATATATATATATATATATATATATATATATATATATATATATATTTTGCTCCCCATTTGGGGGGCACCTGACATCTGGGGCAAGAAAAACTGATGTAATGGCGTCTGCTGCTTGTTTTACACCCCTGGCGACCTCACGTCATGGAAGAAGGGACAGCAACCAACGCAGGACCCAAGACTTTGTTAATCAGGCTGACTGAGGGCAACCTGCCAGCAGATTGCTCCAAATATAATGACTGCAACAGTGAATACACTCGAACATCTACATTTATGGTAAGTGTACACAACTGTACTTTATCCGACCATAACTAGTAATTAGTCTAATGGTCTTATTCCTTCCTCGATTCCTTTGCTGATACTTCAGCAGAGATAACCTGTTCTGACCGGAAGCCCATTGAATGGTTTGAGTAATGTGTTCCCTTTTGTAGCCACGTTCACAAAACCTATTGACCAAGTCCTGCTGTTGATGAATGCAAGTCTGATCAGAAGAACAAATACAACGTATATGTAAAAATTGTGACTTAAGAATATTGCGAATTATACAACTCAGATGAACACTACGTGCATGCAACAAGGTATTAAACTGTGAATGTTTTCGAAAAACATTACTGTCCAAAGTGCCATCACTATTAAATGAAATCTAGACATCCAGAGAGGTAATATTATCATTGTCATAATGTACAGTAAAATGTATGCCCTATTTGTTGTCATTCAAATATTCGACAAACTCATGTAAATAAACAATCAGACCTCCACACCATCCAACAGTCATCCAAAACCTACTCCAGATGTCAATCTCATCCAAAAATGTATTATGAATGACATATATAAGCTCCTCCAAGTACCCTGTAAAATGATGCGCATTGATGGGTGCAAAAAACGCACCCATCGTTGTGCCTTTAATCTGCAAATAATATTCTCTATTGAAATAGAAAACATTCTTGGTTAAAACCTGTTCTGTAAGACACAAAAGAAAAGTGTTGAACCTAGGACTGTACAATAAAACCCAATTTAGTCAATACTCCAAGGCCATCAGGCCTGCTCAATGTGGTATATTAGTATAAAGGGTTGTTACATTCAACGTACACATAATCCATCTTGGTTCAAGTTGCATTTCAGATATAATAATCAATAATTCATTGGTGTCTTGAATCTTGGCTCTAACCATCCATAATAACTGTTTCAAATATTTAGTGAAAAAGGCAGATAAGCGTTCAGTAAGAGACCCATTGCCAGAAACAATGGGCCTACTTGGAAGTCTATGGGGGTCTTTGTGTATCTTTGGCAGTAGGTATAGATATTGGGTTGGGGGGGGGTCAGGTACTGTCAAATGAAACACAACTGCTTGACTAACAATACCCTCATTAAGTGCCAACTGAAGGAATGAGTCTGTTTCTTTCTTAAATTTGTATGTGGTATCTATAGACATTTTCATGTAGAATCTACCATCTGACAGTTGTCTAACAGCCTCATCCAAATATATGGACCAATCCATGACCACTATAGCCCCACCCTTGTCCACAGAAATGATAACCAAGTTAGTATTGTTTTGAAGATTAGTTAATACTTGAAACTGAAGATGTTAAATTTATTTCTGAGAGCAGACATGCCTGGCCCCATAAAATGTAGATCTTTGAGAACATACTGCTGGAAAGCAGCCACTTGCCTGTTCATAGGGGACATAAATTTTGACCTATGAAATCAAAATTCATCAGATGACTCAGAAGAGTCATCATCGCCAAAATATACCTTGAATCAAGCAAATGGTAGAATGAAATCACATCATTAGCAAACACATCCTCCGACAAAAAGAAAAAGACACAAAATGTAGTCCCTTGTTCAATAATTGTATTTCCTCATCAGACAACACAACAGAAGATATGTTATGAATATTGCAACAATCATCTACTGTGGTATAAGCAGTTGTAACATTGTCTAAGGTGCCTGCTTGATTAATGTTTTCTACCACCCCTTCATCTCCTAACCCTAAAGGGTTTCCCAAACTATGTTTCTTTGGGGCTGGTGATTCCTGTCTGTGTTCGCATTCTATATCAGTGAATGAGGAAGATTCCTCACCTGATGTATCACTGATGTTTGTTTTTTTTTTTTGTTTTTATTTATTTATTTTTTTTTTTCAAAATAGATTTCTTCCTCTTCCTTTTATTAGGTAGATGTGTAAAGTCCTGATTAGCAAATTTGACATTTTTCTGGTGTCCAAAAGGTTTGCACCGAGTATAATCCCTAATATTGCTTCAAAATTTTCAGATTTTCCTTTCATATAATTGTTTTTCAGTTGCAATGAGATCTTTTGTAAGTTTTTGAAAATTCATGGTATAAAATGACAGACTTTCAAAAGGTTTGGCTTCATCACAAATTTTGGAGACCTCAAGAAATATTCTGAGCTACCCTACATTCATAATAACTAATATTTCCACAAAATGCATAGAAGCGTTCTGAGCAGTAGCCCACTCCTGTGATGAAGTATCATCCACATGCCTGACTAAAGGTTATATACGAATCCATAACCCCCTAGGTGTGATTCCTTTAGATTTGTATGCTCTAAACAGCTTTAAATGCCACACATTAGTGCGTAGTGTTTTCATCGATTTCGTACAACAGATAAACACCTGATTACATTTAATTTCTGGATTGCTTTCATTATTTTCATTAGCCCCGTGTGATAATGAAATATTATAACCTATTCCAAACACCTGGAGGTCATTCTTGTCCGCAAACCAGCCCTGAAGTATAGTCATCAGGCCCATAGTCGTAAACTAACCCAGTAAACACCTATTGATATGTAGTCACAAAATATTAGTATACTAAGCAATTTGTAATAATATCTCATGAGAAATGACTTGTAGATTTCCCAAAGATAGCCCAAAACAATATCAATAAACCTGTCTGTAGGTACCCAATAAGCTGTACAGTAATGTCAGAAATAAAATTATTACATCAGAAAAATCCAAGCAATTGTATACAGCTGTTTAACAAATTAAAAAAAACTGTGACATGAATTATAACATAATTAAACATATAGCCTTCTGTAGTGTAGTTGAACATACAGTGACAAATTCAAAATGACAATGTCCCGAGTTCTTAATGTACAAAAATCTTCCAGAAGCAAAAAGTATACAAAAAGCATATGTGGAGAGATTTTATTATCCTGCGCTGTCAAAAAATGATTAGCAAACTTCTCCGTTGACTATTGATGTTCCAAAATTAACTTACAAGGAGCCAAAAGCTTATATTGGACATCTGTATATATAAATCCACCAATCCCAAAAATGTATGATGGCAAGCACTAACTAACTACAAGGCCCATAGCTTGGTAAATCCAATTCCAATGGAAACACCCAGTCTGAATATTTAGCAACAAAAAGAGCGAGGAAAATAGCACAACAAAGTGGCACCCCTGCCACACTGTATTAATGTCCAAAAAACAAATAAATTAGTCCATTTGCAGCTGGGTGCAAATAAAACTCCATCAAAGGACCTCCGATCAAGAAAACTTGCCTGTAGTTGTCACCTGTATTGCTCATATACCACAATTGCTTTTACTTAAACTTATAATCACAAAATGTCCGCCAAGTCCTTTTGATTAGAACAAAATCACTTACAACAGTCTATCCACAGGATAGAACTCCTCATAATGTCATTAATGATTATCCATATGTCCGCAGATGTTATACTGCTCTCCCAGCACAAAAATTGAGATGTTGTATTTGGTGAAAACATGGCGACACAAATGTAAACTGTGGGTGAACCAAAAGCTCGCTTGTGGTCAGCCTTCAAAATCACTCCCAGCTTTCAAATACGAGGAAAACACCTTCTCATAATTTTTGTTAATGGTCAGTGTGTTTGCAATTGTTATACTGCTCACGACACCAAAATTGAGATGCTAAACTGCCAAAACACAAATTAAAGAACAGATCCCAAACACGAGCTGCCACAAACTAGTAGTTCTAAATAAAGAACTCACCGGGAGACAAAATTGGTTCTTGATAAATCAGGAAAAAGTCCACAAAAAGGCTTTAGATAGGGAAGAACTATAAAATTCCTGTAAGTCCATTCAAACTGCGGAAATGCATCCAAAGATACAGAATGTGTCCACAGACAAATGCCAACAGTGGAGAAAATCAACCAAGGCAAAAATTCCTCCGCAAGTATGACAAGTGCAAAGGCCCAGTAAAGAGGAAATTGCAGCATAAATAAACCGGCCAGCACTGTAAAGTGGAACGCAGCACTTTATCCACAGTCCAATATGTGCAAAATCAGAAAAAATATTCACATATGCAAAAGGACATAAAATATTCAAACTGGTTTCAACAGATACACCATCAGTGAATATACAACCACAACTAAAAGTTACATTTTATAGATGTCCATCCTCAAAGCTCCATTATGTTTGGAAAATTACAAATGCTCATTAAGACCTGGAGCAAATAAGCCACCTAACTTAATCCAACGATTTTCCATCCTGTTCAAAATATTATGCCAACCAATTTTATTTCTCCTATCTCCCTCAATTTTGTCAATGATGGCAAACATAAAATATGCTTTGGGATGCTTAATACAGTGTTTGTTCAGTATACAAAGTTTCAGATGGTCACCGTACAGTCCATTCTGCAAGCTTTTATGAAGCCAACTTTGATTTTTCTGCAAGATCAGGATTGTTTTACACACCAGTCCTTCTTTCTTGCCAAAAGTTGTTTCTAAATTTACCCGGAGTCGAACCATCAATCTCCCATTTTTTTTCCCTAGAACCTATAAACAAGGGAGAGAAGATTCTGCATGTCATTGATGTGCATAGGCAGCTCAGGCACTACTGTGACAGAACTATGCCCTTCAGGAAAGCTGAGCAATCATAATTTCCTATTCTATGGCTAAGAAGGTTCAGCCTGTCTCTAAGCAAGTGATCGCTTGTTGTTTCTAGCACCATGGTAGATATATTCTAGGCAAGGTTAAGGCACATTCATTCCACCACAAACATATCTTTTTCAGTAGCATATTGGAAAGTAATAGACCTAGAAGCATTCTAGAGGCAGCAGCCTGGTCCTCTTTTCATACATTTGCAAAGCACGGCAAACTGGTTTCTTTCTCAAGTGGCAGAGCAGCTTTTGTGAGGAGCACAAGTGATAAGCTGGCAAAATTTCAATCCCTCCTGTAAACAATGAGAACACTGCTGCCTATGCGGAAATGTTCACAGAAACTCAACTCTATAAAAGCATGTTAATAGCTGCACTGAGACAGATGTATCCACCAGACATAAGTACAAAACTAATTAAAAAAATACACCCTGCTGGAATCACAGCATCAGTAGGCTGTATATAACAGAAGCTAGAAAATCATGGCAAAAATTAGGAGATGTAGCACCCAGGGGGATAAAAGCACTTTCATCAAACTAAAAAAAAAAAACATCTCAGAGGACAAATTCTACCAAAGCCATATTTGAGGGAAATTTGGCCTCCCAGGTCAAAGACAACAAGGCAAACTTTAGCTGTGTCTGCAACCTCAAAGGCAATACACAGTTGTGTGCACACAATTGTGTGCAGAGCTCATTGTTAATGCAGCCACCTATACTAAACCAGAAGATACTGGAAACCTACTGGCAGACAAATTCAACTCTAACTTTATCCCTCTCTCCTCCTCAACCTTCCCTCAGGAAATACCATAAAGTATAACTTCTCCTGCTATCACTAGGGCACAGGTCCTCGATGCTATCTCTAAGGCCAAGAACATTGCATCGTTGGGCTCAGACAATATCCCAGGATGCCTTGTGAATACCGTGAAACATGACCTGTCAGGCCCTCTAGTATTGCTATTTAATTGTAGCCTCCATACAGGCTGTCTCGCGAATGGAAAACCTTTGTGTCTCTCTCTATTGAAGAACAACAGTCATCCCTCTACACAAAGGTGAGCCATCTACTGACCCATAACTCTCACATGCAAAGCCACGGAAAAAAAATTATCATGGAAATGATCAATAGTGATAGGAAACCTCCAGACACTGGACCCAGCCCAATTTGGTTTTGTCACAAGCAGGTAATGCCTACTGAACCTGGTGGACTTCAACAAGGTCATCAAAGCAATGGTTGAGGGCAAAACAGTTCACACTGTCTACCTTAACCAGGGCAAGACATTTGATACAGTACCCTACTCTGACATTGTTGATAAACTCAAGATACTTTGGTATAAACCCTTATGTCACCCAGTGGATAGCCAGCTGACTCACAGACAGTATCCAGGAAGTTAGAATTGGGGAGGCCAGCTCTACAAAGAGGCCAGTCACCAGTGGAGTCCTTCAGGGATCAGTCCTAGCACTGCTCCTTTTTGGCATGTACTTCTCCGAAGTCAAGGCCAATGTCAGGGGCATCTGGGTGACCAAATCTGCAGGCAATTGCAAATTAGGAGTAGTCATATAATCTCCCACCAAGACTAATGTTCTCCTGGAAGGATTGCTGCAGACAACTTGTGTCAGAGCCCATGGATTAAAACTAAATGCCAAGAAATGTATAATAGTATCCTTTGGGGAGACATCCACCCCTGGTTAACTAGCATATTGATAACACACCCCTGAAAGTAGAGCCAGTAGTCAGGAATTTGGGGGCATATACAAAGTAATCTAGCCTTTGACCACTGCATGTCTATAATAGTGAGGAAATCATTCTGTGTTGTGCAACTTATAAACGAAGGTATGGCATCTAGGTCCAAGGAGGTCATTGTTCCACTATATTCCGCATTCATTAGACCTGTCATTGAGTACAGTGCCCCCTTCAATATGTACCTAACCAGGCACACACAACAATTGGAATGTCCACAGAGATTAATAATTAAAAGAGCACATGATGTGAGTAACATGTCCTGTGTAGATCACCTTAAAGTCCTATTCCTGCATTCTGTTTCCTATAGGCAATTGAGGGGAGATATATGCCTGGCATGCACTGCATTGTCAGATCCCATCCTGATGGAACCTGCATATCTGCAGAACAAACAGCAACAGAATTACCCATTTTAAAAATTTGAACCTTGCCTATGATTTAAATAGGACCAACTCTAGAGACTGGTATGTATCTCAGAGATGACTACTACTCTGGAACAGACTCCCCATCCATGTGAAGCAGAGTTCCCCCCTAACCCAATTCAACTGTAACTTGGACAAATGGATGGGGAACAGGAAATTCACCCCTGGTTTGGCAACTATGGACAAAAGCACTCTGTAAATGTTTAATCTACCAAGTCCCTGTTTACACTTGTCAGGGGTACCAAAACTTGTTGGAGATTTGGGATGCATGGCTAGGCTTAAAAGCGCTCTGGTGGTCATTAGCCCTCTACACACCTGTGAACCTAGACGTTGTTCCCATAATTTCCATTTTTTTATGTAATTTGCTCCAACACTTTTCTAAAGATCCCACTTCCATTTCTTTTATCTGTGTTACAAAATTCAGTACTTCAGACGCAGTTGGTTTACACTTTGATTGCCATTTTCTAGCAATTGCTTTTTTTGACAGTTACCAAAATTAAACTTAAGGCTTTACTATGTCTAGGCAATATGGATCCTGTAATCCAGCACAAAAGATAATTTCCTTAGTTCACACATTTGCTCACCCACTATTTCTGACAGAGTACCCTGTAGGCATTTTTTAAAGTCTGCCAACTCATTTGTTCTCAGTTACCTGATGTCCTTCAAGAATGCAACTGCAGTCATAACATGTGGGTTGTCCTGCCTCAGGCAGCCCTCGGTCGGCCGGATTCCAAAGTCTGGGTCCGACGTCGGCTGATGTCGCATTTCTCTCCGACGTCAGAGCGGCTGGAGTATATAAGCATCGGCCGACGCCATTTTCTTCAGTCTTTCTTGCCGCGCGGTGCCCGAAGCAGAAGCGGTCCGCAAGTGCCGGTTGGTCAGCTCCTGTATTCTACGATACCGAAGTCATCAAAAAAGCTAAGTACCCCGTTGGGGACCTTTTCTTGCCTCAGCCGATGTCAGAAATTGCTGAAAAAGTTAACAGTTGTCTTTTTTGTGGTAAACAAATACCTCATAAGGATTTCCACTCTTACTGCCTCCCTTGCCTGGGCCCAGACCACGACGTCTCGGCCTGTGTAGCCTGTGCTCGCTTCAACAAGCGCACTGTCAGGCGCCGGGCGGAGTTCGCTGAAGACTTTTTCATCCTCGGCCCGCGTCTACTACCGACTCCACTCCAAAATCTAGCGCGAGTGCTCGGGTTCCCTCTGAGACGGTCTCTCCACCGCTCCGAACCGAAGACGCCGCATTACCGACGACTCTGATTCCAGACATTACTCCGACGCCAGTTATAGATTTTCCTCCGGATACCGAAACCGAGGAAATGCCCGAGACCATTGCTGTAGACAAGGTCACTCCCGCACGTGGAGCTGCCAGGCCTCCTATGGCCATGTCTATTAAGGCCTACACTAGGGCTAAGGCAGCCAGCAAAACAAAGCATATTAGTTCTAGATCTTTACCTCAGCCGACTCCAGAGACACAAATTATGTCTATGGCTGCTGATTTAATTTCCATGATTAGAGGTTCGCAGACCCATCCAGAGAGAGCATCCCAGCCTCCTCCTGATAAAAGGCCCCGGGTTGAACCCTCTGACCCTACTCCTTCAGATGAAGACTCCGAGGGCTCTGTCCACTCTGATGGCCAGGAAGAGCTCTTCCAGACCTATGAGGACTCAGATGCAGAAGATTCAATACCTTCGGCCTCCCCACCTGAGGATATTTCCTTTGGGGAAGTTCTGCACACCATGAGGGAACATTTCAAGTGGCAGGGCCAGGAATATTCTGATTCCAGGAAACGCCTTAGGACTTTCCTTAAGAAGCCTCAGCACAGGCCCTTAGCTATTCCTCCTGTACTTGATGTTTTGGATGATTTGTATTCTGATTCTAGTGCTACCTCTGATACTCTCCCTCCTGCACCAGCCAAGCCAGACAGGTATTACAGGGTCCCTGAAACTCATTCCCATTTATTCAGGGCCCATACTGTTGATTTGGAAACTATTTCGCAGGGGCCTAAAGGAGTTTCAGCCTCCACCTCAAAAAATCCTTTACCCTCCAACAGGGAAGCAAGGTCATTAGAGAGATGGGGTAAAAAGGTTTACACTTCCACTACCTTATCTATGAGAGCTTTAAATTGCCTTTTTCATATGTTCCAATATCAGGATTATCTTTTAGAAGATTTACAAAAAACACTAGCTTCTCCTGATCCTTTAGACAGGAAGACTTTGCAGGAAGCTGTACATAACACTCAGCAAGTAAGCAATCACTTCCTGCAGTGTGGATATGATGCACTGGAAGCTTCATGTAGGGCAGCTATGACAGGGGTAGTGATGCGAAGACATGCTTGGTTAAAAGATCAACCTCTACCAGATCATGTAAAAGCAAAGCTTCTGGATGCACCTTTGGAAAAGAACAAGCTTTTTGGTGCAAATGCTAAGGATGTACTAAAGACCATCGAAGAAAAAGCAAAATCAGTTCAAACTGTAAAGAATTTCCTCCAGGTTCAACCCCCCAGATTCAGTAGGAATTGGCCTTCAAAAAACTGGTCCTTTCCTAATCCAGAAAAGTTTCAAAGGGGTAAGAACAGACGTGGCCGAGGAAGAGGCCAATACAGAGGCCCTTACAGGGGACGTCAATGGCAGCCAGGAAACCAAAGAGGTGACGCAGGGGTTTCTCCTGCCCAACAACCACAATCTCAATGACTTTCCTCTACTACCGCCTACCAGGGAACAACTGGAAGCTCCCTTGGGTGGGAAATTATCTCTGTTTGCAGAAAACTGGCACAGACTGACAAAGGACAAATGGATTTTGGACATTATAGACCGAGGGTACAGGTTTCATTTTCATACCTTACCAAGAAAACAAGGCATGCCAAATCTACCACAACATCAAAGGGCAGAGGCTATCAAGCAAATCTCTGCTAACTCAAATGAAAGCAATAGAAAGAGTTCCACAACAAGAACAAGAACAGGGATTTTACTCAAGACTGTTCCTTGTTCCAAGAAAAGAAACTCAATGGAGACCAATACTGGACTTGTCCGCATTAAACACCTTTCTCATAGTACCAAAGTTCAAAATGCTGACTCTACAGCAACTCCTTCCCATGCTGGGCAAGGAGTCGTGGCTGATTACTCTGGACCTCAAGGAGGCATACCTGCATGTCCCTATCAGACACAGTTGCAGAAGATACCTCAGATTTCTTGCAGGGCCAGAGCATTATCAATTCTCAGCATTGCCATTTGGCTTATCTACTGCCCAGAGTGTTTACAAAATGCCTGGCTTCAGTAATTGCTCATTGCAGGCTCCAGGGTATACAAATTTACCCGTACCTGGACGACTGCCTCATACAAGCGGACGACAAATTGATGTTGACAAAAATCTGGAATATGTCATACGATTACTTCAAGCTCTGGGATACACAGTCAACTTCCAAAAGTCAAGACTGCAGCCATCCCAGCAAATAATCTTCTTAGGAGCCAAACTAGACACAGCCTCTCAAATGGCTTACCTGACAGAAGACAAGCAAGAGAAGTTAACTCAATACTTCAAAGGTTTAGCAAGACTCACCCAGATGACTGCAAGGAGAGTCCTACAGGCCCTGGGTTACATGGCATCCTGCATCCTACTGGTTCCATTAGCAAAACTACACATGAGAAAGCTTCAATGGTACCTAAAAAGCGTTTGGTCTCAGCACAGCAACAACTTGGAGACAGTCATACCACTCATCCCATGCTTACAAAAGGAATTCCTATGGTGGGCTTCGGTGAGCCAGGAAAACACAGGTTTGTCATTCAAAAAACCACAGACAACACAGACCATGACTACAGATGCCTCAGACCTCGGATGGGGGGCGCACATGGAAGGCAGATGTATACAAGGACAATGGTCTCCAAAGGAAACACATCTGCATATAAATCAAAAGGAAATGCTGGCAGTAATGCATGCTGTCAACGCTTTTCAAAACCAACTCCAGCAAGGTCACTTAATGATACGGACAGACAACACCACAGTGATGTGGTACATAAACAAGCAGGGGGGCACTCACTCTTATCCCCTTTGCAGACTGACAATGCAGCTTTGGGAGAAATCACCGAGTCTAAACATCCAGTTGCAATCACAGTTTGTTCCAGGAAAAGACAATGTGTTGGCGGACAGCCTAAGCAGGAATTTCACAGATCCACACGAGTGGAAGTTGCATCCGAA